>NC_143480.1:62922842-62983811 GCF_027475165.1 Benincasa hispida | reverse complement strand
AAAGATGTCTTATCGTTGATGATTTTCTTGTAGATATAAGGTTCATCAACATTTTGAAAACCAAAAGATTTGATCTCTGTATCAAATCTAATGTTCTAAGATCTGGATACCTGTTTTGATCCCTAAATGGATCGATTCATCTTGCAAACTTTTTGCTTCTGACCTTGGGCTATGAATCCTTCAGGCTAAGACATAAAGATATTCTTCTCAAGATTTTTATTTAGTAAAGCATTCTTGACATCAATTTTCCATATCTCATAGTCATAATATGTGACTATTGACAAGAAAATTTTTATAGACTTGAGCATAGCAATAGGGGAAAAAGTTTCCTCATAGTCAACTCCTTCCCATTGGGTATAACCTTTTACTACAAGTCTAGCTTTGAAGGTCTGTATCTTTCCAGCTACATCTCTCTTTCTTTTGTAGATCCATTTACACCCTATGGGTTTGACCCCTTCAAGTAAATCTGCAAGCTCCCATACTGAATTGAAATACATGGACTCCATTTCAAGAGCATGGTTTTGACCCATTGGTCCTTGTCTACGTCATTCATCGCCTGTTTATAGAACAATGGATCCTCAACACCATCATCTACCATGACAGTCTAAGTTTCAATTAAACCCAAGTAACGGTCAGGTTGTATCATAACCCTCACACTGCGTCGAGGCATTCTCAATGATTGAGAAGGACGAGACTGACCTGAAGTGCTGGCTCCTTCCTTAGCTCTTGATGAAGGACCAACTTCATCAACAACCCTTGTTGATTCTTCAGTAGCTTCACTTAATATTATTTTGCTACGTGGTTTATGATCTCTCATGTGATCTTCCTCTAAAAATATAGCTTTTTTCGATACAAACACTTTATTTTCTTGAGGGTCATAGAACATGCCACCTCTTGTCCCCTTAGGATAACCAAAAAATTGGCACAATCTTAAATGAGGTTCAAACTTTTTAGGATTTGTCACTAACACATGTGCAGGACAACCTAGATTCTGAAGTAATGTAAACTCAGTTTATGCCCCCTCCACAACTCGGATGGTGTTTTAGAAACACTTTTTTAGGGAACATTGTGCAAGATGTGAACTGTAGTTTCGATTGCATACCCCCAAAACGAGTTAGGAAATTGAGCATAGCTCATAATAGAACGAACCATATCTAATAAGGTTCTATTTCTCCTTTCTGATACACCGTTTTGCTGAGGTGTACCAGGTGCAGAGTTGAGATTGTATTCCATGTTCTATTAAATAGTCTTGAAATTCTAAATCCATGTACTTTCCACCTCCATCAAATTGAAGTGTTATAACTGTTTGACCTAATAGGTTTTGTAAGAGTTAAATAACATGCAGCAGAAGTATCAAGGATCCATAAGCATTCATATTCACTAATTTTGACAGAAACTATAACATGCTTTTCTAAAAATAGGGTTTTAAGATCATACCTTTGAAGAACTCTCCAAGAACTTGATCAAT
Organism: Benincasa hispida; assembly: GCF_027475165.1. Taxonomy (NCBI): domain Eukaryota; kingdom Viridiplantae; phylum Streptophyta; class Magnoliopsida; order Cucurbitales; family Cucurbitaceae; genus Benincasa; species Benincasa hispida. Next base: position 62,982,343 of record NC_143480.1, on the reverse strand, counting down.
CCATAACAGTCTTCACCAAAGATCACCGTGAACCACTTCAAGATCTTCCCTACTATCCTCTTGGAGCTTTAGACCCAATTGTGGGACTCAAGAACAACTTAAAACTGTGAAGAACAGGCAGAGACTCACAACAACTCACTTTGAAGAACACTTTCTTCTCACTGAAATTTTCTCTCAAAATTTCTGTGTTAGCATACCTTCAAATCACTCCATACTTCTTTATTTATTGTAGATGAACATGAAAAGAAGAAAATTACATGGCTTGCAGCTCATGCTTGTAGTATTAATGAAGAGAAGGAAATGGACTTTGTGTGAGCATAACGAAGATGATATTGAAAAATAAACATTTTCCATTTTTGAACATGCAAAACCGATTTTCCAGTTTCTTTTTAAAATCAAAATTTGATTTCAAAACCATTTTGATTTATAAAACTGAAAAATGATTTTCTAAAATTAATTTCATAAATTAATTTAAATATTAATTAATTTAATATCAAATATTAAATTAATTTTTGCACAATAATCATCTTCATATATTTAAATCATATTTAAATATATATTCTCCTATTCTGTTTAATTTGAACGTTTCAAATTAATTTCTCAAGCTACTCTAAAGCTTAACCATTTATGATCTAGTAGGGGGACCTCGCGGGCCTACAGATCATGGACTCCAACGATTCGAGATTAATCGGTTAAACTCATTAGTCCGATTTAACCCCCATTCATTAACTAATGGGACACTCTACTATAGCCCATAGTTGAACTCCCCTCACTGTAGATATATTATGTCCACCTAATAACCATAATCAGTAAGTCAACCCTTCACAGGTTGTTTGTTATCACAGCTAGGTCAAAACTTCCTTAAGTTCCCATTGACCCTCTAATAAACAATTCTGATTCATAATCTCTATGAATCAAATCTTTTCTCTATCATGAGAAGGCATGACCCCAATTGTTCAAGACTTGGAATCAGTACTTAAGAGAACAACTTATCTGCTAACCCTAAATAGGGTAGAAGTGAAACCCATCTTGCAAGGCTATGTCTCCAGCTATTCATCTGGTCTTATCTTCAAAATGGTAAGCTTATTGAGCAGTGTTGTTAGACTACTCTCACCATTTGCAGATCAAAGGATAATCCCGAACAAACAGGAGTTCATAGCTAGCTCAGGATTAAGATCGAGTTAACGTAGGTTATTTGATAAATGAAATAGTCAGTTTTAATAGTAAACGGTCGTTATAAAGAAAAGTGACTATTTTCGTGGTCCAGTCTATATGCAAACTCATTGTATAGGATGTCCCCACTCACATGTCTCAACATGAATGATTTATGGATCACATTGTTTGTAGCACTTTACAACTTCTTGTAACAATTACAGAGTAGGCTACATCCAATAGTGTTACTAGGATGAGATACCCAATTTCATCCATATACTTATTAGACCATTTAAGCTATATACTGTCAACTTGATCCTGTTTATGTCACTATATAAAGTTATAGCATTCAGACTATAGCCAATGATATGTTTATTGGGTTTTCATAATAAGATACAAAATCAATAAGTCATTGTTATTGATAATAGAATGTTTAACACAAACTATAAGTTCTAGGACATTCCCAACAATCTCCCACTTGGACTAAAACTCCAATGAGAACAAATATATACAATATAATGTTAAGAAACATAATGAAAAAAATACAATAAACTAGGGCATCTATAATACTATAGACATTCTCCCACTCGCCCTAGATTACACTACTTGAAGTCCTAATCCAACTAGATGGCCCTAAAAAACTTTAGCCAAGAGGGCCTTTGTGAATGGATCGACAAGGTTGTCTCCAGAGGCAATCTTTGTGATGATCACATCTCCTTTGTGTACTATCTCACGGATGAGATGGTACTTTCTTTCAATGTGTTTTCCACGTTTGTGATTCCTAGGTTCCTTTGAGTTGGCAACTGCACCACTGTTGTCACAATACAGTGTGATAGGCAGGTACATATTTGGAACGACTTCCAAAGAAGCCAAGAATTTGCATAGCCATACTACTTCCTTAGTAGCTTTGCATGCAGCCACGTATTCTGCTTCCATGGTGGAGTCGGCTATACAACTTTGCTTGATGCTTCTCCAAAATATAGCTCATCCGTTAAAAGTGAAAACTGATCCTGAGGTAGATTTCCTAGAATCTATGTCATTCTGAAAATCAGAATCAATGTATCTTGTAAGGATCAAATCCTTAAGTCCATACACAAACATATAGTCCCTCGTTCTCCTTAGATACTTGAGGATATTTTTGACAGCGGTCCAATGACCATGTCTAGGATTGGATTGGAACCTGCTGACGATTCTAACTGCAAAACATATGTCAGGACGTGTACACAACATAGCATACATCAAACTCTCAGCTGCAGTATGGAATTCTGTTCATCTTCTTAACTTCTTAAGGTGTCTTAGAACATTTTTCCTTCGACAAATGAATCCCATGCCTGAAAGGTAATAAACCTTTCTTGGAATTTTGCATATTATACCTTGACAACATCTTGTCAATATAAGATGCCTGAGATAGTGCCGATGTTCTATTCTTTCGGTTCTGAAAGATCTGTATTCCTAGAACATATTGAGCATCACCCAAATCTTTCATTTTAAACTGTGTTGCTAACCATCTTTTTACGTCAGTAAGAAAACTTGTCTCATTCCCAATGAGCAAGATATCATCAACATATAGAACTAAAAATGATATAATTTTGTTGACTATCTTCTTGTATACACAAGGTTCGTCAACATTCTGTTCAAAGCCATAAGATTTGATCGCAATGTCAAATCCTAAATTCCAGGATCTGGATGCTTGTTTCAATCCATAAATGTATCGATTAAGCTTATAGACTTTTTGTTCCTGTCATTTTTCGACGAACCCTTCAAGTTGAGACATAAAAATACTTTCATCAAGATAGCCATTCAAAAAAGTTGTCTTGACATCCATTTGCCATATCTCATAGTCATAATATATGGCAATGGCAATAAGTATTCTTATTGATTTGATCATGGAAACGGGAGAAAATGTTTCTTCATAATCAACTCATTCTCTTTGGGTAAAACCCTTTGCTGCGAGTCTAGCTTTATAGGTCTGTACCTTTCCAGTTTGATCTCGTTTTCTCTTTAGATTCATTTACAACCTATAGGTGTAACACCATGTGGTTGATCTACAAGTTCCCAGACAGAGTTGAAATACATAGATTCCATTTAATCGTCATGACTTTTATCCATTGTTCCCTATCAACATCTTCCATTGCCTTCTTAAAGGTTAATGGATCCTCTAAATCATCATCTTGTATGATGTTTTGAGTTTCTGTTAAATCCATGTAGCGTTCAGGTTGTTGAATAACCCTCCCACTACGACAAGACATCCCCAACTCTTGGGATGGACGTGACGGGACAACAACCACTGTTGATGGACCAACTTGATCAACAACTCTTGTTGATCTATCTGTAGTATCTTTAAACAGTTCTTGCAATATTAGTTTACTGCGAGGAGATGATTTTTAATATGATCCTCTTCCAAGAACGTTCCATTTGTTGATACAAACACTTTATCTTCTTGGGGATCATAAAAGTATCCTCCTTCTGTTTCTATGGGGTATCCTAAAAATAGGCATAATTTCGAATATGTTTCCAATTTCTTAGGATTCTGTACCAACACGTGTGCTGGACAACCCCAGATACAAAAATAACGTAAACTCGCTTTGCGTCCTTTCCAAAATTCATATGGTTTTTGATGACATACAAAAATGGATGCCATTTTAGTCCTTTTACTTAGAATTATGAAGGTTGTTAGGTAGAATATGCGGCAATCATGATAGGAATTCACGAGAAAGTGAGCTTGCGTCGATTAGCATGTTGAATCTCAGCTAACCTGTTATTTTGTGTTATTATGCATTCAATGTTCTATTTTTGTAGCTAACGCAGGAAATGAACGCAAACGCGGAAACCAGACCACGTATAGATGACCGCATGCGAAGAAAAACTTCATCGCAAAGGCAAACGCATTAATCAACGCATGAATGTTGTGGTAATCATCCCTATGCATCCATTGCATGGGAGTTGCACTCATCAAGCGATTTCGGTCATCATGACTAACTAATTAACACATCCGCGCGAAAACCAAACCACCGTATCAGCGCAACAAGACCCACTAAGATGTATTAATTAGTTAGTCATGTGGAGTAAGGTCCCAGCAGATGTGCGTCAAGACTACCGGTGGTGCCATGGATGGGCGAAAGAACTGACTCTCTCGAGATCTAGCTCCGATCTTCACTCAGAATGGATGAAGGAGGTGAAGAAATCTCAGCCATCTTCTCAAGCGTTTGTCTGGATTGCAAGGATCCGCCCTAGGAGAACCTCAGGCGAAAACCTTGGATCCCTTGAATTTCTGCTCATCGGTTTCTATTTATAGAGCTTAGGTCACCGACAACATTAATTGGACTGCTCTGAGTCGGACGTTCGACGCGTTAGTCCTTTCTGAACCTCTACCACTAATGGCGTGGTAGGTGAAATGTCAACATCATCTTTTGGTTTTTCTCGAGGTAGATGCGTTGATGCTTTCATTCCACCAACCTTGCGTTGATCCCATTAGAATGCATTGTTGCGCAGCCTCAATCATTCAATGGCCGCATTCGCTTAATATCACAACTCTACATGATGACCACAATCGCTTGACGAGTGCAACTCCCATACGATGGACGCATACAGATGATTACGGAAACATCCATGTGTTGATCGATGCGTTTGCCTTTGCAATGGAGTGTTTCTCCGCATGCGGTCGTCTATGCGGTGATCCAGTTTCCACGTTTGCGTTCATTTCCTGCGTTAGCTACAAAAATAGAACATTGAATGCATAATAATGCAAAATAACGGGTTAACTGAGATTCAACATGCTAATTGACGCAAGCTCACTTTCTCGTGAATTCCTATCATGATTGTCGCATATTCTGCCTAACAACCTTCATAATTCTAAGTAAAAGGACTAAAATGGCATGCATTTCTGCAAGAACTAGTTTCCTGTAGAAAAGTACAAACATGATTAGCGATGCCTGAATCCAATATCCAGGTAAGGTGAGAATTTTCCACTATACATGTTTCAACAACCAGTAAATCATATTTACCTTGTTTAGCCTTTTCTGCATTCTTATTAGCCAGATATTTGGGCAATTTCGTTTCCAGTGCCCAATCTCTCCACAATGGAAACATTTTCCCTTGGGAGTTTTGTTTTTGTTTTTCTTTGCAGTGGCTTTCTTTTTCCCTTTTCCTTTCTTCTTTATTTGTACAGTTTTATCCTTAGAAGAAGAATGACCAGCTTTCTTATCATCAACGGGTTTCATACCTGACGTGGACCCCTTGTAAATTTTTTTCGGTTTCGAAATAACATTTATTTCTTTTTCCTTCAGTTTCATCATAAATTGATAAGTTTGCAACTCATTCAACAGCGTCGTTAAGTTATAAGTGATTTTTTTCATGACAGCGTTTGTCTTGAACGGCAGATAACTCACAGGAAGAGATTCTAGTATCATGCTCACTTGACTTGCCTCGTCTATCATTGCCCCGTGAGCCTCCGCAATGTTAAAATGAACCATCATATTGAGAACGTGTTCTCTTATGTTGGTTCCATCTTTCATGCGAGTCACATAAACATATTTGATGGCTTCATGTCTAACAGACGATGACGATTGCCTGAATATCTCTTGTAATGATGTCATAATCTCACGGGATGTGGGCATGATCTTATGCTTCTTGTTGAGTAGATCAGATATACTCACCAATATATAGGCCTGAGCTTTCTTGTTCGCCCTCACACACCTATCATAGACATCCCGAACGTTTCGGGTAGTCGTTGAATTGGGAACTGGAGGACACTCCTCCGTCAACACAAATCTCAGATCGTCTACTACTAATATTGTATTGATGTTTGACTTCCAATTCGAATAACCCTCTCCATTAAATTTATCAGAAGCAAGCAATTGTATGATTGAGTTCAACATTGCTGAAACATTTTAAACAAACTCTATTAAATATGCATCTAAATCCATTTTTAGCAAAACTAATAAAGTACCCAATAAATCTTTATTTATTTGCAACGATACTTAAGTGATTTAGAACAAATGCTACTGTGGGGTAGTCAAGAATTCCTTCATAAAAACATGACAGTTCTTGACCAAATACTATTTCCAGAATAACTCATATTCCAATAGTTCTTTTGGTTATCATTTTCGGTTAAGATCTTTACTAACAATTAGTAATTCTTGTAAGTGTGACCCATCATTTTTAGTTCTTATAGGATGGTATGAATATGCCTCCAAGATAGAAGACAATATCCAAGACAAAACTATAAGACCCTATTCATTTTATTGAAGATTGGGTTGTTCCGAATTCTATGTTACAACCCTCCATAGGGATCGCCGTGGTTAACGACTAGCTAGTGTCGCATAAAAACAATAGCAAGCGCAACATAGGAATCTCACGGTTCGAACTAATAGAGGAGACCATAGGACAATGTTGACACATTTCCTTTACCCACTTACTATGAACCACCTCCCGCATTCACCTTGTTATTGACCCATGCAAACACTTTCTATATGGAGCAGTCGAGGTAAAATCGACATGAAGCCAAGCATGGATCTCATGGTGTGAACTTTTGAAGACGTGAAAGCTAATAACTATATATAAAATATATTGTTAATCTCCTACTGAAGTGTTCTAAATGTTTGGGTATTTTACTTAGGCATGGCGTGTTGGGTTTTATGTCCTAAAAACTCGCTGTTTGTAAAATAATAAACATTTTCTATTATCAATATACTTGTTATTGATCTCATAAATTGTATGAAAGTCTAAATCCAATAAACTAAAACCCATGACTATTGTATGAGTACTTGAACTTTATGTTGAGACATAAGAGTGGATCGAGTTTGAGTAAATAGTCAAAATGATCTATGGTACATGAATGAGTTTAGGTACCTTATTCTGGTAACACCATTGGATGCAGCCTACTCTGTAGTTGTTACAAAGAGTTGTAAAGTGTTACACACGATGTGATCCTAATTCGTACATGTTATGACATAAGGAGTGGGGGCGTCCTATGCAATGAGTTTGCATAAGATCAGAACTAAGAAATAAGTCACTCTTACTTTATAACGTTGTTTACTGTTTAAGACTGACTATTTCACCTAGATGACCTAGGTAACTCGATCTTAATCTTGAGCTAACTATGAACTCCTGTTTATCCGGGATTACCCTTAGATTTGCATAGTTGAGGGTTGGCTCAACAATGTCGACTCAATAAGACTCTCATTTTAGGGGTAAGATCGGATAGATAACTGAGAACATAGCAAGACAGAGTTCACGCCTATCCAATTTTGGGATAGGAGAAAGGTTGTTCTCTTAAGTACTGAATCTAGATATTGAACAAGGGGCTCCACCCTTTCACTGGACTGAGAGAGTTTGGTTTAGTGATTGGATCACAACCAATTGTTCATTAAAGGATCAGTAGGGACTTGAGGAATAAGACGTAATCTCAGGGGTAAAATAGATATTTGACCCAATCGTTATTACGAACAACCTATAAAGGGTCAACTTGTTGATTATGGTTAAATCATGTGAACATAATATATCTACAATGAGGGGAGTGCAACTATGAGCTTTAGTGGAGTAACCCATTAGTTAACGAATGAGCATTAATTTGGTCTAATGACTTTATCCAATTAATCTCGGATCGTTGGAGTCCATGATCTGTAGGTCCGCGAGGTCCCCCTACTAGCTCATAACAGACTAGCTCTAGAATAACATGATAAGTTAATTTGAATCGTTCAAATTAGAATTAAGGGAATTAATAGTTATATGAGATATAATTATATGTTTAATTTTAAAATTAAACGGAATAGGAGAATTTATATATTTAAATATGATTTAAATATATGAAGATGGATATGTATTAAAATTAATTTAATATTTGATATTAAATTAATTAAATTTTATTTAATTAATTTTTTCATTTTTTAAAATCAAAATTTTATTTTTAGATAAAATTAGAAAAGTAAAAACCAAAAACACACAAAATGGAAAAAAAAGGTTTTTCCATTATCCATCACCAAGTAGCTTACTCAAATGGCATTATCTTTGCCTTGTCTTCTCCAAGCATGAGCTGCAACTCATGCAACTCTTCTCTTTGATATGCAATATAATGAAGAGATTGGAGTGAAAATCGGGCATGCAACCTATAGAAATTTTGAGAGAAAATTGGTTTGAAGAAAGAGTTCTTCAGCTGATTTTCCGCAGTGAGCATTTCTCTTTCTACCCTTGATTCAAGCTTGTTTTGAGTCCCAAAACTTAATCTAGAGCACCAAGAGAATAGTGGGGAAGATCTTGAGGTGGTCTACAACAAGATTTGAAGAAGATAGCGGCTTGTGAAGGAGCTTTGAAGAAATTCTACAAGAGGTATGTCTTGAAACTCATTTTTTCTGCAAAAGTATGCTTTATATTTTGCCAAAATTAGTGAATTTGAGTGCTTAGATGATTTTTGTGCTTCCGCTGCTGTTGATACATTCTTACATGATGGCTAATTTCATATAACCTAAGTCTAAGTGGTCTATCCAAGTATAACTCTTATAATTGGATTTAACCTATAATGTCTAGGTGATAAACCATTTTATTACCTCACTTCACTTACGCAAGCTCATAAAATCAGTTAACAACTCTCAATCATTCGGTCATAATCCCTAGGTAGAAGGTGTTCTGTAAACCGTCAACTTAAGTACCCCCAGCCTTAGACAGGTTTATGAACCGATATGAGTTTGTAACCGAATTTTATAAGGTAACAATCTATTTTAACATTTAAAACTAGTTGTTAACCTAAGTGAGCATGCAACTATTCTTTGTTATGGATTTTAAATGTCTAACCAATTTTATAACAACTTACAAAATTTATACATGCTTCATCCACAACATTCAACAAAGGTATCTAATATAACCATTATATTAAACATAACCCTAACATTCATACTATATATTATAACTGTTATAACATACTTTCAATGCATGTAACATGCTTTCTACAGTGGGGTTTTAAATCTACATGGCAATGCATATACATGAATTATTTAATTATTACATACATCTCATGCATAAACAATTAAATACTAACTGATATGGTTTTTGTTTTGGCATAAACAAGCAAACAGATGCCTAACTATTACAAACAGCTTTAAAACCATCTTTGAACTGCTCGAATCGCTCCAAACCGAACCCAAGCAACTTGAACTGAACTGGATGAGTCTGAACCAGACCAACAAAGTCTGAATCAAACCAATCAAAAGCCCTTTGAGGCTGAATCAGATTGGACCTTGAGAAAATCGATCGAACCGGCTGCTCTCGGTCCAACCTCAAAGTCTTGCTAAGGCCGATCGTGTAGCGCTGAAGGCAATTGTCTAGGTCATCGCCTTATGTTGAGAATAGGTACAAGATCGCTTAGTGTTTGCTGAAGCTAAACGATTTTTTAGCTCTATCGTATAGAACTACACGATCGCTTAGTTCCATCGCCTTGCTATCGCTTAGCTCTATCGCATAGAACTACACGATCGCCCAACACTTTCATGTCATCGCTTAGTATCCGCTGCAGCTAAATGATCGCTTAGCTCCATCGTATAGAACATCATCGTGTCGCTTAGCAATTCATCTACACGATCACTTAGCTCCGCATCTAAAAATCGCTCAGCGGTATCGTGTAGCACTTCATCGCATTGCTTAGCGCGCGTCGTAGCTAAACGATCGTGTAGTGCCATCGTTTAGCAAATCGAATGTATCATTTAGTTCCCACGCCAAAGCTAAACAATCGCGTAGCGCTATCATATAGCATTTAAACACATCGCTTAACTCTCGCAGGTACACAATCGTTTAACGTTCAACATCACAACGACCAGCGCCCATTGCTATACGATCGTCTAGCTTTTCTTCACATCGTGTAACATCTGGAACTAAACGATCGCTTAACAACTGAACCTAAACAACGAATTTGAGCAGAAGTTGAAAAACAAGAACAGCAACTCGACCTCCTTCACTTGTTTCTGCAATTACATCTTAATTTCAACTCTAATGTCTCCAAATAAATTACAGACTCTTGCTAACACATAAAAGCTCATCAAACAAGAGCCAATTATAAATTTAATTAAGAAATTAAAGAGAATTAAAATGGCAAAACTCAAAAAACCATATTAGTGTATCAGTTTCATATATCTCATGAAAAACACGTACCACACCAAAATTAAATCGAATTGAATGCTTAAAAGATGCTCTAATACCAATTATAAGAGTCAAATAACATGTAGTGGAAGTATCAAGGATCCATAAGCATTCATATTCACTAATTTTGGTAGAAAATAAAGCATGCTTTTCTATTAGACCATTTAGGCTATATACTGTCAACTTGATCCTGTTTATGTCACTACATAAAGTTACAACATTTAGACTATAGCCAAGGATATGTTTATTAGATTTTCATAATAAGATGCAAAATCAACAAGTCATTATTATTGATAAATAGAATGTTTAACACAAACTACGAGTTCTAGGACATTCCCAACAATTTTCAACTTCAGCCTTATACTCTTTAAACTTTTCAAAAGCTTCAGACTTATGTTCCATTAGGTATAAGTAACCATACCTTGAATAATCATTTATAAAAGAGATGAAGTATTCATACCCTCCTCTAGCTTTTACATTTATCGGACCACAAAGATCCGAATGTATAAGCATTACGGGCTCTTTGGCTCTATAACCTTTTCCACTAAAAGGTCTTTTAGTCATTTTTCCTTCGAAACAGGATTCATATAGAGGTAATGAATTATCTTCTAACTTGCTTAGAAGTCCATTCTTTACCAATCTTTCCATCCCATCAAGATTTATGTGACCTAATCTCAATGCCAAAGGTACATATCACTGTTACTTGGAGAAAATCTTCGCATTTTAGTTTGAGTATTAGAAGTTTTAAACATCTCAAGATTTAAAACTACTTTTGATTTAGTTGGTCTTAACACATATAAGTTGTCTTCTAGTTTAGCTGAACAAATAGCCACACCATTTTTCGTAATGAACACTTCATTTGAATTAAAAGAAACAAAGTATGATTGTTCAATCAAACAGAAAATAGAAATAAGGTTCCTCCTCATCTTGGGAACAATGTATAAGTTTTCTAAAAACAAAAATCTATTTCCAAAAGATAACTTAGCAGCTTCTATTGCACGATCTGAAATGGCATCTCCAATTCCTATCTTGAGCGTCATTTCACCCTCTTCTAGCTACTAGAAGGACCTAATTCCCTATAAAGAAGAACAAATGTGATTAGTAGCTCCTGAATCAAGTATCTAGGCATCATGGTCATTTTCCACTAAACAAGTTTTTAGGACTAGTAAATCATATTTACCTTCCTTCTCTTTCTTCTTCTCAGCAAGGTACTTTTGGCAATTGTGTTTCCAGTGACCATCTATATTACAGTAGAAGCATTTGCCCTTGTCAGCCTCAGCTTTTCCTTTGTCTTTGCCAGTAGCGAGAGCCTTCTCTTTCCCTTATTTATTTTTTTTTTTTGGATTCTTTTAGTACCAGAAGTTGAAAGAACAAACTTAGTTCTAAAGGATGAGCCCTTATGGAACTTTTTGGAATGGGCAACATTTGGCCTCTTCTTCTTCTGGTCCCTTACCTTTCATGAGGAACTGAAAAGTCTGTAACTCGTTCAGAAGGGTAGTCAGATTGTACTGTATTTTGTTCATTACCGCATTTCTGTGGAATTGAAGAAAACTCTTTGAAAGAGACTCCTAAATAAAGAACACTTGACACTGCTTGTCTATGACCACACCGTTCATTTCAACGACATATTGAAATGGACCATCAGGTCGAGAACATGTTCTCTCACTGATTAGCTCTCTTTCATGCGCACATTGTAAACGTATTTGAGGGCCTCGTGTTGGACTTGAGTGGACGCTTGTCCAAACATCTCTTAGAAGAACTCCATGATCTGACGTGCAGTCATCATGACCTCATGCTTCTTGGTAAGAACGTCAGATAGACTTGCCAAGATGTAGACTCGGGCCTTGTCATTGGCCTTCATCCAACAGTCATAAGCATCCTTAAACACTTTAGATGCATTTCGAGCGAAGATTGGAGGACATTCCTCCGTCAAGAAAAATCGCAGATCATCAACAACCAGAATCGTATTCAGGTTAGATTTCTACGTTACATAGTTTTTACCGAATTTCTCATTTTTAAGCAAAGATGATTGTGGAAGACATGCTGAAATATATAACAATTAATTGACCTTATTATTTATCTTTGTCATATCCCGTTACTTAATTATCCAATCAATTTAGCAAAAACATATATAATCATAGAATCCTAATTAAATTATTGATTTAAGTTTTTCCAATGATACTTCAGAGATTTAGAGCAATAACTACCGAAGGGTGATTAGTTACGCCTCCCCTGAATTGAGACAATCTCAATCAATCACTAACACCAAAATAACTCATATTCCTATAGTTTTTAGCTACTGTTGTTTCGGTCAAGGATTCATTAACTAACTTAATTTATCCTGTAAGTGTGACCCTTCCATTTTCGGATCCTAAAGGTATGCTTCAACAGGCTACCGAAGGGAAAGACAACTGTTGAAGATTAACCTAAGAAACTCTATCCATTGCTAGAGTTTGCATTGTTTCGATCCCTATGATGAGGCTCTCCGAAGGGATGGTCACTCTAGAACGACACACAGACAGATCATAGGAATCTCACGGTGTAACCTAATGGAGGAGACCATGGGATACGTTGACACCCGTCCCTCTTACTTACTATGAATACTTTCCCCATTCACCTTGTTATTGACCTATGCAAATACTTTTTGAAGAAGGTCGCGTCTAGGACGACACGAAGCCGAACATGAATCTCACGGTATTAACTAAGGATGTGAGAGTTGGAATTTTGATATATCGTATATACTAATTTCCTCCCATTAGAGTATTCTAATATTTTATTAGAATTTTATTATATTTAATTAAAACTTGACTAACAAATTTATGTAAATTCTTTAAATTTGCTCAATATAATATTTATATTGAATAATTATTAAACATCTTCCTCGGATAATAGGGAGAGGGATCTTGTTGCGAATATTCAACGGGATCCCTCGCCGGTAGAGGATCGTTCTCGGTTGGCTGTATCTTTCTCTGGTATCGTCGCATGGCGGTCTGACACACTCACCAAACAATTTTCTTCTTCATTTCTAACGTTTTTTATTCAAGAAAATCAAAGCTAAGCATCTCTGTATTCTGCCTTTGCTCTGTTCTCGTCATTTTCATCACACACCATTCCCTTCCATTCCCATGTCTTCCCACGTTTTCTCTTCTCCTCCAGCCCTCTTAAACTCCCTTCTTTACTCTCCCCCCATTACCTGAGAACCATTCACTTCTCACAGCCCTTTCTTATACAAAACCCTTCTCTTCTTTTACAATCATGCCAAGACCTTTCTTTTCTGAAGAAAATCCATGCCCATCTCATTCTCTCATCTGGGTTCGACACCGTCTCCATTGCCTCCAAGCTCATTCGCCTTTACGCCAACTTCAATGACTTTCCCAGTGCCGTCTCTGTTCTCAACGCTTTCCCAGACCCGGAACCCATGCTTTGGAACTCCATCATCAAGTCCCACTTCGACTCGGGTTTGTTCCTTTCTGCCCTTTTGTTGTATAAAAACATGAGGGAGGTGGGAGTTGAGCATGATGGTTTCACGTTTCCGATTCTTAATCATGTTATTATGTCGATTTGGGTTGATGTACTCTATGCGGAAATGGTCCATTGTGTTGGAATTCGAATGGGGTTTATTGCTGATTTGTATTTCTGTAATACCATGATGGAGGTTTATGGGAAATGTGGGTGTTTGGTTTATGCTCGTCATATGTTTGATGAAATGCCTAACAGAGACTTGGTTTCTTGGACCTCGATGATTTCGGCGTATGTTAATGGTGGTGATGTTGTTTGTGCTTTGGATCTTTTTGAGGCAATGAGGAGGGAGTTGGAGCCAAACTCGGTGACAGCAATGGTGATGCTGCAAGCTTGTTGTGCGACTCAAAATTTTGTTCTGGGAAGGCAGCTTCAATGTCATGTGGTTAAGAATGGTTTATTGCTTGATATAGGTCTGCGGAACTCGTTTTTGCGAATGTATAGTCGACTGGGTGGGGAGGATGAAGTTGGAGTTTTTTTCTCTGAAATTGATTGCAAGAATGTTGTTTCGTGGAATATTTTGATGTCATTTTATTCCTCCGTGGGGAATATTTTGAAAGTTGTGGATATCTTCAATAAAATCATGGGTGAAGTTACACTCAGCATTGAGACATTAACCGTACTTATATCAGCAACTGCGACATCTGATTCCGGGTGTCTGATACTAGGTGAAAATCTACATTCCTTGGCAATTAAAAGTGGCCTTTATGATAGTATTCTGCAGACTTCGTTGTTGGATATGTATGCCAAGTTTGGGGAGTTGGAAAATTCAGCTAAGTTGTTTAAGGAAATCCCTAATAGGAGCATCATTACTTGGGGGGCCATGATGTCTAGTTTTATTCAGAATGGACACTTCGATGAGGCAGTTGAGATCTTCAAGAAAATGCAAGCTGCTGGCTTGAAACCCAGTGTTGGAGTTTTGAAACACTTAATTGATGCTTACGCCTATTTGGGAGCTCTGCAGTTGGGTAAAGCAATACATTGTTACCTTATCCGAATCTATGGATTGGAGATATGTAATACACACTTAGAAACATCTCTCCTGAACATGTATGGAAGATGTGGAAGCATTGCTTCTGCTAGAAAATGTTTTGACCTGATCTTAACTAAAGATGTTGTGGCGTGGACTTCCATGATTGACGTATATGGTGCTCATGGACTAGGTATTGATGCCCTCAATCTGTTCCATCAGATGATGAGTGAAGAAGTGGCCCCAAATAGTGTCACGTTCTTAAGTCTGTTATCTGCTTGTAGCCACTCTGGCCTTGTAAGCGAGGGCTGTGAAATCTTTTATTCAATGAGATCAAGCTTCGATATTAAGCCTGATTTAGAGCACTACACTTGTTTTGTTGATCTTTTGAGTAGATCAACAAGAGTAAGAGAGGCCTTTGCAATTATATTGAGAATGACAAATCTCCGTGATGGCAGGATTTGGGGTGCTCTTATGGGAGCCTGCCGGGTGTATGGAGACAATAAAATCGCGAACTATGCTGCACACAGGCTTCTTGAACTAGAACCCGACAATGTAGGCTATTATACTTTGTTGAGCAATGCACAGGCTAGTGTTGGGCAGTGGCATGAAGTCGAAAAGTTACGTAGTGTTGTGTATGAGAAAGATCTTGTCAAGAAACCAGGTTGGAGCTTCATTGAGTTAAATGGAACAATTCATGGCTTTGTTTCAGGAGATAGATCACACAACAAGACCAATGAAATTTATGATTTATTGGTATATATTAATAGGATAAAATAGGGCAGGGGTTCTGTTCGTCTAAGCTACAATAAGGGTGTCTAATTAAACCTGGAATTCTTTTTGCCTTTTGGCATCTTCACTATGTCATATGAAAGAAGGGAATATTGGTTAACCTCCGACATAACTATATAGCATTCCATGAGATCACGAGTGATTAAAGGACTAGTTGGGAGTGAACATTTGGACGTCTGAAAGTAATCAGAATAATAAATATTGTTTGAAGTTTGAAGCATGAACATATTAAAGGGAGAAGTCTAGTTAGTCATCATTGCAAGGTAAAATGCTTTTCATCCTCTAAATTTAAGCTTACGTGCATTGCTCTTTCACTATTCTCTAGTAAGGTGAATCATTTAGACTTACAAATGATATATCAGTTTTCATACAAAAAATCATGAATCTCATGAATGCCCCTTTCCCCCAGACTAATCTTTCAAGGTTCATGTTTCTGGTAGTATCTACGCTATGCAAATGTTTAGAGAAATTTGTTAAATTGTAGAAGTGAAAAGAAAACCATGTTCAGTAGATACGAGGATCCCTCACAAATTATAAAACATATTTATCTAGAGAACGGCCTGCCGCATAATGGTGTCATTTCTCTGCTTGGCAGTTAAACATTCCACTTTAAATAAACTACCATGGATTGACCTGATAATCATCACAACAAGTGAAAAAAAGTATAAGCGACTTTGGGAGAGTGAGTTCAAATTTCATTGTACCTACCTACCTAGGGTACTAATAGTCAAATACCTTGCAAGTTTCTAAGCAGCTAAATGTTTTATGGTCGAATGGTTAACCTGTAAGATTGGTCAAGTACTTTTGAGCTTACCCAAATGCTGACAAATGTACGAGTATATTACTGTTGATCTGTTACTGATTGTTTATTTTGTTTCTTCAGGTGATGGTGCTGTATCTAGCACAACTCTGAAGTTTGGTTTTGGGCACAGAGCAAATAGTATGAGGTTCTTGGCCTGAGGCATAGCTTAGGAAGAAACTGGGTCAGGCAGAGCTGAGGTATCCCTACATTTACTTTTCTTGGGGGAGGGGGTAAGTTTGACTGAATTGTCCATTTCACATTGGTTGGGGATCTTGATCTGTTAGTAGAACATGTGGGCAGTACATATTTCAAATCTAACCTGTTCAGCCAAGCATATCAAATCCTCCTAGATTATCTTGTTCAACTTTGTAGCTCATCTATCTTCCTCAAAACATCTCCATCGTCCTCAAACACCTCAGCGAACATCAGTAGTCCAAGTATTAGAGTTTAGAAGTTGTGTAGAATCTATAAAATTCTGCAGAAATTATCATCTTCAAAAGCTGCTCTCGATGTCATTCATATGGTAGGCGTGTCTTGAAAAGGTCTCATCCATGACATTTCTATTTATTCAATATCTAGGCATCGGTAGTAATCCCATGCTTTTATTTTTTGCCATGTATTCACTTTGTCTTCTCGGTAGAGAGAAGAAGGAAGAAGGAAAGCGATTTCCCAGATTCATTTTATCTTTAGATTAAAAAAAAGTTATGAAGGTTTTCCCTCTAATTTATCCCCAAGTTTGTTAGAATGTAAAAATATCCACCTCCATCAGAGTTTCTAACTTGGCTTCTAATACTTGTGTTGGTGTAAAATCTCAATTTACAAGAAAAGAAATGTTACATAAACTTAACATACAACATAGAAGATCCAAAACATAGGCTTTAGTGAAATCATCCTCCAACCTGAAAAGTGAAAACTTCCTGTTCATTCTTTTAATCTTCTCTTTCAGTTCATTCTTCAATCCCTGTCACATTTTCTTTGCCCCTTTATCTCTATCAAGGGTAGGAATGAACTGAAAGTATATAAAGGGGCTTTTAAAGTTTCCACTTTTTGTCTTATGTTGACATCTTTCTTGCTCTATACCATAATTTTATGTTTACTAATAGATCATTGTTTATTATTATTAGGAACTTTAGAGATATAGATAATTAGGTTGAGAAGGGTAATACTTGCATGATTACATATCAAGAACAATAGCAATTTTACTCCCTGATCTCTTTCATATGAGAGAGTTCTCATTCTATCTCATGTGATATTTCTGGTCAGAAAATAAGGATGGTGACCTCATTTGCTATCTTTATGGACTGTGTTGTATATTAGTTCATATTCACATTTGATAAAGGGATTTGAACTTTTTGGTTTAATCTATTTTAGTTTTTGAACTGTTTTAGTTCTTGTCACCTAGCTCCACCAATACTCGCCTCAACCTGATTAATAGATCATTCAACTTTCACTTTCGTATGTATTTAGTAAGTTCTTGACATGCCTAAAAGTTTTAAAAATTATTTAATCGAATGATGTAAAATTGAATTCTATGTCTAATCAGATTTTCAATTTTTAATTTTGTGTTTAGTATATTTGAGATTTCAAAAAAAAAAAAAAAAAATTGAATAGGCTAGGACTTATTAAACACAAAATTATTGGATACAAGATTTTAAGTTTAAGGTTCCATTAGATATTTTTAAAAACTCAAGAATCTAATGGACACAAAATTTGAAATTTATCTGTGAGACCCTTTTAAAGTTGACAAAACATTGAAAGTTCAGGGATGTAGTTGTAATTTGAACATTAGAAAGTTTAAAGCGTATATTACATGTGTAAGTTGTATTTGGCAAGTGCAAAATATTTCCACACATTTTTTTTCTCCTTTTCTTATTTATGATTAACCTTAACTTGAAAAATAAAATTGTTTGTAGAAAGTGTGGCTGCGGAATTCATGTATTCTATTACATTGAGCCATTGTTATTTCCTTGGTTTAATTCTTGTACTTGGTCTGTAAACTTTTATATTTTTTTTGTTTTAGTTGCTAGAATTTCAACGGTGCTCTTTTTGTTCCTATTCTTAAATCTTTACTAATCATTAATGTACTGAGAATCTAAATTTATTTGGAAATCACCATCTTTTTGTGCCCTCGAGATCCAAGTCAGTGTTGACAAAGAATCCGAGATCCAAGTTAGCACTGACAAAGATCTCTTTCTTCCTCATTATCAATAGTGGATCAAAATTTAAAAGAGAAATTAAACGACTTTTGTTAAATCAGTGGAGAATATCAAACCATGAATTTTTTTACACAAGAAGATTATAATTGGAAAATGTTAGTATAAGGAATACAATTGAAAAATGCTGTCAACATGAACATAGTTCGAATTGATATTTGTAAAACTGATTCTGATCGAGAAATATATTAGACCGGTTGATTGAAGTCGATTTCTCCGGTTTTGGTCGATTGGATCGGTTTTTCAATCTTCCTTGGTGACCTCTAATCTCAAAGATGATTGACATATATACCCAGCAAAGGGAAAAAAAAAGGCAAACTTTCCCTATTACGAAGTTAACTTGAGAACATATAATGAGCTATTGTTGCAATTAGGAAGTAATGTTGGAAGCAAAATTTTTTTTTATATAACTTTAAAAATCAAGTCGGTAATAAGCATGTAATCCTTCTCTCAAGATCAAATGTTCAAATTTTCGTACTTTACATTTTTTTTTATGATAAATAAAATTAATACATTTCAATTACTATTGAGTTAAACATAGTTCCACTATACTTATATTTGTTGTTCTAAAAGAAATACTGTTTATATGCACGCTGGTGCATCACTTCAGATTTCATGTATATATACAAATTTGTAGAAAAAGAAAAAAGAATCTGTTAAATGGAAGTCTAAAACTTCAATAAATGTTCTACTTTGACTTATTTATTTATTTATTTTTTATTTTAATAGGAACAAATAAAATGTACTCTGAATTAGACAAAATATATCAATTTTATTCTTAAATCTTTGATTTCACCAAATTAGACCTTAAACTTTGATATATTTACCTTAAATTTGAATTGCTATAATTTTGACAACTCTAGTTTCAAAAATTGTTTGATGAAAATATTCTTATGTGCATTTAATGAATATATAGATGTAAGGACAAATATCAATTTATATCCTTAAACTTTTGTGGTTGTATCAATTTAAACCCTAAACTAATTATTGTATAATTTGAACCCTAAACTTTTGGAGTTGTATCAATTCAAACCTTAAGTTTTTACAAGTGTACCAATTTAAGCTCTATTATGTTTTATTTAGATAAACATTGTGTGAGACTTATAATTTTATCAATTAGATCTCTACACTTATACAAGCGAAGCAATTTAGATTCTCACTTAAGATTTATTTGAAAAATTTTCATCCAAATTTATCTTCATCTATTTTGTTAAATCGACATTTATAGAAGTCTACACACTTAAGAATTTATGCATTGACGATTCTCCAATATAATTTTAATAAAGGTTCTATATTGATTCATTTAAAACAATTCATGAGTTTCATTGAAAAAAATTAAATGTTTTGCTTGATATTTTTCAAGCTAAATTTGAAGGAAGGTATAAATTGATCCACATAAAAATTCAGGATTTAAATTAATATATTTATGTAAGTTCAAAGTTTAAATTGATACAACCCAAAATTGATGTATAATTAATATCGTCCTAGATAATAATGTAAAATTAATGAAATCTCAAAGAAAAACATCACTATTAGTTTGATATTCTTTAAGATTTGTGAGTTTCAAAAGACTTATTCAATCATCGGAATTGTGTATTAATTAATTAGACTTGATTTTGTGTGCTTGATTTGGTTTTTGAGTCAGAGTTATTAGTTTATGAGAAATTTTTACTTTGTTATTTTTATGTGGTAGGAACATGGTAACTTAGGGTATCTTGGTTAAATCCTTGATTTATTAGGATTAGATTAGTTTCCTTGATTGATTAGGATTAGGATTAGTTTCTTTGGTTTATTTGGATTAGGATTAGTTTCTTTTATTAAGTAGGATTAGGATTAGTTTGCTTTTTAGTTCTCTATAAATAGAAAGATTGTCTTTTTGTTTTGATAACCTTTGATTCATAATAAAGACTACTTTGATTCTTGGAGATTTTGTTAGCATAATTGCTTTAAATCTATATTGAATAGATAAACCTTAGTATCATTCAATGCCAAATTATCAGGAATAACATACCGGATTCCATTGCAAAATTGATGACAATTACTGTCTTCCTCAACCAAAACTCTGAATGGCCTAATTGAGATCACTATCTAAATGAGATTCAAGAAAGATTTGAGTGCGTATTGTTTTGGTATATTGGGGATCATAACCCTAAGCTCTCTTTATATATTAGTTCAATTATGGTTCCCATTAAACCCTAATTAACTAGGAATGAGCTTTATCCATTAAGCCCATACTCAATTAGGAATTTAGGGCCCTAATTAATTAGATCACATAATATGACCCAATCTAAAAACCTAATGTGATAAATTATTAATCCACATATATAACCCATACTTTAATTAAACATATTATTATTTAAATATGTCTAACAATCTCTCACTTGGACTATGTCTGTGTACCTGATATAATTCAATCACATAAACTTTAAGCGTGCATAAACAGGTTATTTCAATAATAGAATTCCCCTTTAGTTCAATCAGATCCATCTCCTGTATTAGCACGAAATCAAGGCGACTTTTGTCACTACCCTTACAACTAAATCTTCCTTGATCACCAATTCCAATACATTCAATGACATAGATCGAGTATGGATGGATAGCATGGAAACTACATGCAAAGTGATCTAAATCATGCATGTTTCCAACTAGTTCAAATTCCTTAGTGAGATCATTCTTTAAAAAGAAAAACTTTATGCTAAACCGCATGCATGATAAACAAGTTCAGATAATAAAACATAAACCATTAACTTTATTCTATATAGAAAATAAACAATATAAGGTCAAAGAACATCCTCAATAACAAACTTTCACTAAACCATGAAATCAGAAAAGTGACTAACACCCATGTGAGCAACATGCTCATGAAAAACTTTAGGTGGTAAACTTTTAATCAATGGGTTTGCCGAGTTTGTTCCTATGTGTTCTATCAAAATTTGACCATTCTGAACTCTTTCTTTAACAACCAGAAACTTCACGTAACATGCTTTGGCTTCGTATTGTTTCTGTTATTATTGGAATACATCACTGCCGACTTATTGTCACAAAATAATTTTAGTGGTTTTTTTAATGCCAACCACTATCCACAACCTAGTGACAAAAATTCGCAACCATATTCCATGATTGGACGCCTTATAACATGCTATAATCTTCGCAACCATGGTAGAAGAAGCCATAAGTGTTTGTTTAACACTTTTCCTCCAATACTAGTTTGTTAGCTTTAATAATTATTAGCTTTAATATATTTCTAATTTATTTCCTTCAGTACTAGTTTGTTGAAGTAGGGACAACTTTTTGTTGACACACTTTAACTTTTCTATTAGTATATAAAATAAGAAAAAAAAGTAAGAATGAAAATTCAACTTTTTTTTTTTTTATTATTATTATTTTTAAATTTTTTAGAGCTAGAATTCAAAATTTAAAGCTATAAAAGTGGATATTAATATCTAATTTTTTAAACGCACATTTTAAAATGGAATTCTCATTAAAAACATTCATAGATTTCTCATCCCATTTGATAGCTCTCTATTCCACGAGCTGAAAATTTTGTCATAAAAAAAAGACAAGTGAAGTTAGGAAATTAATTATTTAAAATAATATTACATTATGTCATATCATCAATATTTTTGGTCCATATTAAGCATTTAATGAAATATGGTATAAAGAAAGAGTGAGGAACTCTACAATGCACACCATTTGCTTCACTAATTTAATTTTCTAATTGGAAAACGCACGCGTAAATTCAACCTAATATATTAACGTGGCAATTCCAAATTTTTACCTCTTAATGAGTTTAAGCTATTAAATATATTAGCCATATATATGTTGAAAAAAATATAGATGTGATTGGATGATCAATTAGTTCTCTATGGAAATCCTAATGCGACATCATAGTTCATAGTAACATGACAAAAATAATCTATCTTAATAAATCATAAAAAGCATAAAAGTGAAAAATACTAGAACTACATCAAAATTATTAACTAAAATATAAATAGTAATTTGATGTTTTGGATGGTTCATATCATTTTCTCCTCCTTTTGAATGATTCGTCATCAAATCCAAATCAAAATCTTCTATAGTAGTTTTGAAGTCATGAGAAGAAAATGATGTTACTCTTGGATTGTCTATCTTGTGAAGCAACTTTGTAGTCATGAGATGCCAAAGGTTAACATTTTTTTGGATTCTATCTAGTTTGGAAAGAATATTGATCTTTCTAATTCTCATTCAATTTGTGACCATAGAAATAACTAGGTCGTATCTTTAAGCTTTACTTCGTAGTTAATGTGTTAACATTCTACAAAAACTTAGAAGAAGAACTAGGCAAATTTGGTTGAAGCTCACCGGTTAGAAAACAATCCTTTTTATTAGAAAGGTCTTAAATATTTATGGTTTTGAAAATAGTAAAAGTTGTAACACACAAATAAACTCACATTCTTTACTTTTCTCATTTTTATCTATGCTTTTCTTTTTCATTTATGTATGCACACTTTTCTTCTTCATATATTTCTATTGCTTTTGTCTTGGTCACTAGTACTGCCATCTACTATCTCTACCCCACTGCTAGTACACATGTTTTTTCATAAATAAGTGGGGCAACATTAGTAGTAAAATTGTAATCATGTAATTCCTTGCTACCTAATGATATGCTAGGCAAAACGCCATTATCATGCATAGGTACAACATTAGAAAATTCCTTTTTCTACTTTTTACCTTATCAAATTGCTCATATATTGTAGGTAAACTAATTTTTTCACTGATGTGTTGCCATTGTAACTAGGCTTAAGTTTAGTGTACCAAGATCTTCTTTAGAGTTGTCTTTCTATCTTGATGGCAACGTGTACCATTTCTTCCAAATCCTCACAAAGTCGAATTTCTTCTTAATCGACAAGCATATCGAACATCTCCTTATTAATTCATGATAGCTCCTTAAATGAGCTATCTTAGTGCCTAATATAATCTTGATCGTTTATAATAGTTAATGTAGACAATGTCTATATTTGTAGGAACTCGAGTGTTTCTATCAAACCAAAACCAAAACCCCCTATTCTTACTGCTGCCTAAAGACATATTAGCTTAAAAAGATTCTATCTTAGGCTTCTTGTGGTTGAACCCGTTCTTGCTACTGATAATACTAGTTAGTTGAAGTTCTTGATCGATATTATAAATGTTATTTGATCGACTAAAGACCTCGATAACCTTCGGTCCATCAAGTTTTTTGTAGATCCATGGTAGCTTCCTCATCCTCACATATGGTAATCTTCTTAAGCAACCACAACATCTTTTCATAGTAATTTTCACAGTTTTACTCCTTTGTTTTAAAGTTTTCAATTTATGGAAAGACTTAGGAATAAAATACTTCCTCATGAGTAGCTTAATTTCTTTCCATGAGGGTATTCCATGATTTTCACTTCTCCTCCTTTTTAAAAACAAAAGACCATCTTAGTGCATATTCCTCAATTGTAAGACAATAAGGTTTACCTTTTCCTTTTCACTATAGTGGTGGTGATAGAATATGACATCAATTTTCTCGTCTCAAAGAAAATACTTATTAAGATTTGAAATACTTCCATAGAACAATGAAGGCATGTTTTGGTCAACATGAAGATCATTTCTTGGAGCTCTTCTTTATGGATACATAACTGCAAAAAGATGTTAGCATAAAGAAAAATCGAGCTTCACCATCTCTTTCTCACATATTCCACTCAAAGGATGTAAGATTACTCATGTTTATGCTCAAAGATATAACACTCCCTCACAAGTATGAAAACTCTCTCAGAAAAGTAGTCAAGAGTTTACAATACCAAGTACTTAAGGATTAACATAACATATTGACACTTAAACAAAGAAACAACTAGAACGAACAAAAAATAAGAAAATTAATAATCAAGAACCTAATGTTCAAGACTAAACAAACTAAACGAGGAGACAACAAAAATAAGGTATCTTAAATCAAGAATTAAGATTCAAGTTTCAAAGAGTTATGAAAGATGAATAAAGATGACAAAAAACTTAAAAAAGTTCAAACTCGAAATTGAAACTCAATGATTTAAAGAGTTCGATCTCTAATGGTATTATGCTTACGACGTATTTGTCATCTCTTTCCGTTGTAATAATGGTTCCGAACTTTTGCGATTGCTGCAATACTATCACAATGGATCAATATGGCTGGTATCGACTTTTTTCCTTTGTATAGGACACCCCTGCTCGCATGTCTCCACATGAATGATCAGGATCAGACCATCTGTAGTATGTCACAACTGTCATTATCTAACAAAGCGGATCATATCTGTAGCGTTACCAGGATAAGGTTTCCCTCCTATATCCATATACTACAAACCATTTAGGTTATCACTGAACGCATGATCCTCTTGTATGTCTCCATATACATGCTTAAGTTACAACGACAACCAGGGATTTTAGTTTATTGGTTTGTGGTAAATCCAAATAAAATGTCTCATGTTTCATAGACAACAGTGAAGAAAAAATCTCATATTATTACATCACAAGCGTTTGTTCATACAGGTGTTTACAAACTACCAGACCCTATGAGAGTTTAGGGCATCAACCCCAACAATCTCTCACTTGTCCTAAAGCGAGTGGGTGTACAAGATAACAACTAGTACAAAACAATAAACCAGGGCACAAAGGCCCAATACAAAATTCTCCCACTTGCATTAGTTCAGCCGCAGGCAGTCCCGTAGACCAATGCTCTGAAGGTGACCCTAAACAACTATAGTCGTGAGAGCCTTCGTAAACGAGTCAGCAATGTTGTGCTCCGAAGTGATCTTCGTGACTATCACGTCCCCTCGATGCACTATCTTGTGAATGAGATGATACTTCCGCTCTATATGTTTGTCGCGTTTGTGACTCCTAGGCTCCCTAGAGTTTGGCACAACACCACTATTATCACAATAAAGAGTGATGGGCCTAGACATGTCTAGAACTACTTCCAGATCAGTCAGGAACTTTCGAAGCCAAACGACCTTCTTAGCAGCTTTACAAGCCGCTACATACTCGGTCTCCATCGGAGAGTCGGCAATGCACCCCTACTTAGTGCTTCGCCATACTACAGCTCCTCCATTAAGAGTGAACACTAAGCCTGAAGTGAATTTTCAAGAATCCTTATCAGTTTGAAAGTCAAAGACCGTGTATCTAGTAAGGATCAAATTCTTAGATCCATACACGAGCATGTAGTTCCTCGTTCTCTAAAGATACTTGAGGATATTCTTGACGGCGGTCCAGTGACCCTGTCCTAGATTAGACTGATATCTACTGACTATCCCCACCACATAGCAGATGTTCAGTCTAGTACACAACATCGCATACATCAAAATGCCAATAGCAGATACATAGGGGACTCGTCTCATCTTCGTAACCTCTTGAGGAGTCTTAGGACACATTTTCTTAGACAATGTAACTCCATACTTGAAAGGCAGTAAGCCCTTTTTGGAGTTCTGCATCGAGTACTTGAGCAACATCTTGTCAATGTATGATGCCTGAGACACCGCTAACACTTTGTTCTTCCAATCACGAAAAATCTGAATACCAAGAACAATTTGAGCCTCTCCAAAATCTTTCATTTGGAATTGGGTCATTAGTCAGTTCTTAACTGATGTTAGTAGACCTACATCATTCCTAATGAGTAGGATATCGTCTACATATAACACTAGGAAAACTACTGAACTGTTGATGATTTTCTTGTAGACAAAAGGCTCATAAATTTTTTGGTCAAAGTCGTACGATCTGATCGCAACATCAAACCGAATGTTCCAAGATCGAGATGCTTGTTTCAACCCATAAATGGACTAATTCAGTTTGCAAACCTTTTGCTCTTAACCTCGGGCTAAGAATCCCTCAGGCTACACCATATAAATGGTCTCCTCAAGATTACCATTCAGAAAGGTAGTATTGCCGTCCATTTGCCATATCTCATAATTATAATATGAGGCAATAGATAGAAGGATGCGGATAGACTTCAACATGACAACAGGCAGGAAAGTCTCCTCATAGTCGACTCCCTCCACCTGGGTATAACCCTTTGCCACAAGTCTAGCCTTGAAGGTTTTCACCTTTCCATCGGCATCTCGTTTCCTTTTGTAGATCCATTTATAATCTATAGATTTAACCTCATTAAGTTGATCTACAAGATTCCATACTGAGTTGAAGTACATAGACTCTATCTCGAGATCCATGGCTTTGACCCATTCATCTCAGTCAACATCCTTCATTGCCTTCTAATAAGACAATGAATCCTCAACCTCGCTATCAACTACCATAGCCAGGATTTTAATGAAACCCATATAGAGAACAGGTGGTTTGCAACCCTCCCACTACTCGAGGTTCCCTCAACTCTTGATGTGGTTCTGACCTACTAAACGAACTTCCATCAACAACTCTTGTTGACAGAGCAGGCCCTTCAACAACTCTTATTGAAGTTTCAGTAGTTTCGTTGGAAAGCTCACGCAACACGATCTTAGTAGACTGTGCTCCCTCGTATGATTCTTCTCCAGGAAGGTAGCGTTTGTCAACACAAACACTCTATTTTTCTTATGATCATAAAAGTAACCCCCTCGTGTACCTTTGGGGTAGCCTACAAAGAGGCACAACCTCGAATGTGTTTCCAGTTTCTTTGGATTAGCCTCAAGCACATGTGCTGGGAAACCACATATTCTGCAAACTAGCTTTATGCCCGTTCCACAACTCCAAAGGTGTTCTCGGAACACTCTTGGAAGGAACACAGTTGAGGATATAAGCTGTAGTCTCCACTGCAAAACCCCAAAACGAGTCTGGTAAGGAAGCGTAACTCATCATTGATCGAACCATGTCCAACAAGATTCTGTTTCTCCTCTTCGCTACACCATTCTGTTGAGGTGTACCCAGTGCTGAGAGTTGGGAAAGGATTCCATGTTCTATCATATAGTTCTGGAACTCCGAATCCAAAAACTTACCACCCCGATTCGATCGAAGTGTTTTAATCCATCTATTCAATGTGTTTTCAACTTCAGCCTTGAACTCTCTGAACTTTTCAAAGGATTCTAACTTTTGTTGCATCGAATAAACATACCCATACCGAGAGTAATCATAAGAATGATGAAATACTCATAACCTCCCCTAGCTCGTACATTCATCGAACTACAAAGGCTGGAATGCAATAAATCTAGAGGCTCTTTGGCTCGATTACCTTTTCCAGTAAAAGGTCTTTTAGTCATCTTGCCTTTAAGGCATGACTCGCACACAAGTAAAGAATTTTCCTCTAACTCGCTCAGAAGTCCATTCTTCACCAACCTCTCAATCCTATTGAGATTGATGTGCCCTAATCGAAAGTGCCAAAGATGGGCATTTTCCTTAGGAGAAACCTTTTGTCGTTTATTTTGAGTTACAACAGTTTTAAACATCTCTATGTTATGGAGGGAATTTATTGCTAACAACCTTAGCACATACAAATTATTTTCCAGTTTTGCTAAACAAATCTCAACACCATCTTTTAGAATAAACACTTTATTCAATTCAAAGTGAAGAGTATATTTACATTGTATTTGACACTTTACAGAAATTAAGTTATGCTTTAACTCAGAAACTACATACACGTCATTCAAAATGATAAACTTCTTATGTAAAGTTAACTGGAGTCTTCCCACTGCCACAATTGAGACGACGTACCCAGTGCCTACTTGTATCGTCATCTCTCCAGCCTCACCTGGATCTGATCCCCTAAAAAGAAAAACAAACATGATTAGTGGACCCAGAGTCAATAATCCAGGCAGAATCCTCATTCTCCACTAAACAAGTTTCTAAAACTAGTAAATCATATTTACCTTGTTTTGCCTTTGTTTAAGCCTTCTTCTTCTCCTTTATCTAGCGAGGAAAATTCCGCTTCCAATGCCCATCTTGGTTGCAATGGAAACACTTTCCTTTGTCAACCAGTGCTTGTTGCCTACCCCGCTGTGCGATAGGCTGTGAGATAGCAGGTGCCTTCTCATTTCCTTTACCACCCTTCTTCTTCTTCAACTTAGAAGTGTTAAAAGTAGAAAGTGCAGACTTAGTCTCTAAGGTCGAACCTTGATGGAACTTCTTTGAAGAGGAAGCAACATTTGCCTCACCTCCCTTCTTTTTCTTACTTTTTAGCAAGGATTGAAATGTCTGC
This sequence comes from Benincasa hispida, assembly GCF_027475165.1. Taxonomy (NCBI): domain Eukaryota; kingdom Viridiplantae; phylum Streptophyta; class Magnoliopsida; order Cucurbitales; family Cucurbitaceae; genus Benincasa; species Benincasa hispida. Next base: position 62,953,625 of record NC_143480.1, on the reverse strand, counting down.
AACTCGTTGAGGAGAGTTGTAAGAGTATAGTCTACTTTGTTTAGTATAGCATTATTGACAAAGTGCAGGAAGCTATCTGGCAACGAGTGCAGAATGATGCTAACCTGGCTGCCTTCATCGATGCATGACCTATTCATCTCCGCCACATTGAAGTGGACCATCATGTTTAGAATATGTTCACGCACAGATGTGCCTTCCTCCATTTTGGAGTTGAAGATGCATTTTAGAGCTTCATGCTTAAGCTGTCTAGACATTTGTTCGAACATTCCCCGCAGGGACTCCATGATCTCATGCGCTGAGACCATAGGCTCATGCTTCTTGGCCAAAATGTCATTAAGACTGGCCAAGATGTAAGCTTGGGCCTTATCCTTCACCTGTGTCCATCTCACATAGGCCTCTTGAACATTTCGAGTGGGGTTCTGAAGTGGAATAGGAGGACACTCCTCCGTAAGGACGAACCTCAGGTCATCGATGATTAATATAGTAGTGATCGTGTATTTCCAACTAGCGTAATTCTCGCAAGTCAGTTTCTCGACGCTTAATAAAGCTAATGTGGCTATAGCCGTTATTACGTTACTGAAAACAGAACAAACTTAATGAGTCTATGCAATACCACTTTTAACAACAATTTTAGTTTTAGCAAAATAGTTTCCATGTACCCTAAGTGAAAAGACATCTATTTCGCAATGATGCCCCAGTGATGCAGGACAAAAGTCACCGGTGGGGTGATCAAATTCCCTTTCACTTGGATGAGACACTCTCAACCATTAGGCATAAACAACTTTTGTAACTGAGCCGAACAGTCACCATTTTTCGGTTCAGAACTATTAACCTTTAAGAATTCTACATAAGTGTAACCTCTCATTTTCAGCCCTAGAGTCTCGCCCTAATGCACCCACCGTAGGGAAAAAAAAATAGATTAGGACAAGAGATTAAAGCGACCTCATCCTATACAAGAGATCAGATAAAAAGTCGTGCAATACTGCCATCCTATAGGGGGACACTCCCAGGGTGCCTCGAGGCGATGCACAAGAACGTTATCCAACCTAATAAGAGAGACCGCGGGATATGTTGTCACATGTCCCGCTCCCATTCACTATGAACATTCTCTCCATTCACCTTGGTATTGAACTACCTAAACACCATCCTTTAGGAGGACAATCCCAGGGTGCCTCGAGGCCAAGGATAGATCTCACGATGTAAACAGAAAGGAAGAAACGTGAAGAGGTTTAAATGAAGTATCGTATACCTCAAGTACCTCCTACTGAATGTTCTACCTAGGGGTTCATTAACTTAGATCATCCGGCTACTGATTTTATATAAGTGTGTTTAATTTGCTAAAAAAAAACTCTTGTCTTTGAAATTATCTAATTCACCTTTCTAAGTAGGTTCCTAGATAGGGGTATTTCGTTTCCGTTAGCTTAAGTACCCCAGCCTAAACAGAACCCGCCTTAGACAAAAGGTCCCTTATAAATAGATTTCTACATCTTTAATCTTTTATTTTTCATTTAATCCTATTAAACCGATTAAAAGATCAAACCTTAGGTTTCTAATCTCATTAGAACTGTGATCTTAGGTCTATCTCCATCAAGTTTTAAAACTCTTTTAAAAGTATGATTCAAGCCTAAGTTCACATGCATGTCTTTATTATTGATTTTAGTTCTAATTTCCCTTATAACACTTATAAAAGAAACAATAAAAACCTTTCCCATTGCTAAGCAAAACTAGGTATTTATAACTCTTATAAATTTAACCTATGTGTCATGCTTCATGCGATGTCCATTCATTACTATATATAACTTTTATATACTTTGTAATGAACTAAGCATACATGCTTCCATACACCCTTATACTATCACTTATAATATAAAGAGGATGCATGAATATGCTTAATGCATGCATAAATATAACTTTTATATTATATGATGCATGAGCATGCTCTTGAAGTAATTTAAATCATGCAAACTACTATATCATAACACTTACAATATAGAGATGATGCATGACCAATGCATAACCTAAGGTGGGATTTCAACTATATGGCATACCATATGACATATAATCAAACATACATCTTATGTACATTCACCACAATTAATGGACCGGGATGATTTAGCCTAAAAAACTGGAAATTAAATTCTATTTATTACATAAATCCATCGAGCAAACTGGTTCACAAGTGAATCGGGTCTTGAACCACCCGGGCGAAGTCTTCCCTGATCGTGTAGTAAAATGTGTGAGTAAACACGATCGTTTAGCTACGATCGAGTACCATTTACAATGCGATGAACCATGAGGCCACTCAATCGTTTAGTGCACTAATTAAAAACAACGCAAGTCTAAACGATCGTATAGACAACTACATTGTTGTGAAGCACGATCGTCTAAATAATCCTAGAACAAGCGCAATGTAACTTTTACTACGCGATCATGTAGTAATTGACTAAGCGATAAAGCTTGCTGAGCTACATGATCGTTTAGTGCGCGCACATCTACCTTGTTGCCGAGTATCCCATACTCAACGATCGTTTACCCCCCATCGTTTACACGATCTGGCCAATGCTTGGTCTTCTTCATCCTTGAAGTAATACTCAACTCCTTGCCTTGAAGCTTCATCACGAGCGACTCACACTAACTCAAACACTTTGAATTACAAACTCGATAGCAAATTAATATGCCCAAAAACATAAGGGCCCTTACAATTAATTTTGAATGTAAAAAAATTCAAGAACTAGAGGCAACCATCCCAGAAACTCCATTGATCCATATCCACAAACATATTTAAAACTTAAACAGAATGTAGACATGCTTACACCCACCAAGAATGTAAATGCTATTCTATACAACAATGGATTTGGAATATCAGAACTTGGCTCTGATACAAATGAAGGATATTTTATTAAAGTGAATCCATGAGCAGAAGCACGATTAATCCAAATTCATTGTGACAGAATTACAAGCATTCACAAACATACAACCCAGTTATGCATCTATAACAAAGTTACGACATGCTTTAGAAAATAAAACAAAAGAGGTGAGATACTTACCTTTGAAGAACTCTTCTTCCATAGATATCTTGCTCTCGTGAAGACATTGGACAACAATATCTCGCTCTTGCTTAGATCGTCTACCCAAACATGCAGTAGTCACTCACGGACAAACTTCTCCACGAACAGGCAACCTTTCGGACACCACCACTCAGTAACCTTGGTATTCACAGAGTGAGAATCTAGGAGGTGTTGGATCTGTTATGAATTTGTAGAGGTTTGGAGGATACAACGATCAAACTCAACGACCAAGCAAGTGAGAGAGTATAGTATCAATCGTATGGACTTTGTGCTTGATCGTTTAGTACAAAATTCATTAGGTATACAATCGTTTAGGAAATCAAGTGTGATCATTTACACGATCATTTAGTGAAGCTCGCTTGCCACACGATCGTTTAGTAAAAAGCTACACGATTGTTTAGAGATTGACATGTGTACACGATCGTTTAGACAAACACTTGATGGCTGTCATGTAGTCTCTCGTGAGCCAAATGATTAGCAGTGTACTTAATGAAACGATTCTTTACAAAATGAAAACATTTTTCATTTTATCCTTCAGTTATGAAAACTAAATATAACCTCCCACTTCATACACGGTTAAAGGAGAAACTACCAACAATTATCCCATAATTGTTTTAAACATAAATAAATATAATAACTAACTTATCATATTATATTTATAACTTATAGTTTAATATCACATCATATGCAACATTTAAACCAAAATTCTTTTCTCCTTTACATGATATAAATCATATTTATATCAAATTCTCCCAATTAATGTATCTCATACATCATGTTAGCTATATCACATATAATTGAACTAGTTTAATCATATCATATATAATCAAACCCCCTCTTGTCAACTTGAACACTTCAAACTGATCCAAAAACTAATTCTCAACCTGAATTCATTCAGCTACCAAAGGGACCTTATGGACAAGCTTGAAGCTCAAACGGTATGTGAATAGCTGACTAAACTCTTTAGTCACAAGATCCACGATCCATTAACTGCTGAGCACTCCACTAAAGACTGACAGTTGCACTCTTCTCACTACAGATATATTTTTATGTCCATTGGATATAACCAATCAATAGTACGATAACCCTTCACAGATGCTCGTATATACAGTTGGGCCAATTTACCGTTTTTCTCCTGTAGTTACGTCTAACTTCTTAAGTACCACTGATCCCTCTAATGAAAAATACATCATAGTCCTACTATGAGTGGACACCTTTCGGCCCATGAGAAGGTGTGTGGTGCCACATTGTTCAAGCCCCGGAATCAACCCTTAAGGGAGCAATCTATCTACTTACCCCTGCTTTGGGGAAGGAGTGAATTCCATCTTGTGTGGTTGAGTTTCCAGCTTCCCAATCAGACGAATCCCTAAAGTGGTAGGTTTGAGTCGACAATATGGCCACTCGCACCCATGCAATCAAAGGACCACCCTCATAGGTAGAAGTTCCCAACTCACTCAGGATTAAGGTCATGTTACTCATGGTCATCCTAATAAAATGAAGTCTCTGTCATGAATGGCATTATATAACGAGACTATGCATTTCGTGGTCCGGTCTTATACAAACTCCTTTTTATAGGACACCTCTGCCCACATGTCTCCACATAAATGATCAGGATCAGACCATCTGTAGTACATCACAACACTTGTAACTATCTACAAAGTGGGTCGTATCCGTAGTATTACCAGGATAAGGTTTCCCTCCTAAATCCATATACTACAGACCATTTAGGTTATCATTTAAGGCATGATTCACTTGTATGTCTCCACATACATGTTTAAGTTACAACGACAACCAGGGATCTTAGTTTATTGGTTTTGTGGTAAATGCAAATAAAATATCTCACGTTTCATAGACAACAGTGATGAAAAAAATCTCATATTATTACATCACAAGTATTTGTTCTTACAAGTGTTTATAAACTACAGGACCCTACGAGAGTTTAGGGCATCAACCTCAACACTCTGTTGCTCGGAAAATAGGTGAAAAAGGAATGGGGAAAAGAAAGGTTTTTTCCATCTGTGAGCAAATAAGAGAAGAAGAAAAAATATTTTTTGTTTTCTATTTCTTTTGTCGAAACTCACTTAATTTGAAGGCAAAGTGTCCAATGGAATATCGTGCACTGCGTAGAAATGGAGGACGCACACAACTAACAGAAGCAGAAGAATGGGTGAAGAAGGCGTCGTAAATACCACACACCATTGGGCTTTCAGCGTTGAACTTTGAATGAGAAAAAAACGAAAGTACAAAAAAAAAAATAGAAATAAATTAAAAAATAGAAGGTTCATTTTAGAAAAATATATATTATTTCCTCGCCTTGCCCGTTTGATGGCGCACGTGTATTAGAGGTCCATGAAGCTCCCATTTGCCTATCTCTTTACCCTCTCTAAAACATTGGTACCCCTTTGGGTCCGAACCCAAAACTAAAGGTGAGGGTATATAAAGGGACTTTCCCTTGTTGATTTAAGCAATGTGGGATTCTCATTTTCACAAAACGCATTGAAAAGAATCTAATTTTCATTTAAATAAAAATTTTCACCAACAGACCTAATAGTGAAACCATAATTTCACCTAAGTGAATTAGGTTAAAACTTGGTTAATAAGGAAGCTTGTAGAGGAATAAAAGAGGAGGAAAATTCCTTAAGTGTTGAAAATTGGACCTTAAAGACTAAAACTGAAGTTGTGGTTAAGTGAGGTTTTAGGTGACAAAAATTTGACGAAGTGTTGAATGCATGAAGGCACCATGAATTGGTAAGAGTCGCGCGGCCAAAGCTAGCCCCAAACGTTGGGATGTTGCACTTGGCAAGTCAAGGTGTGAATGTTGAGTGGTTATGCGATGACATGAGGACGCTGACCAGGCATTGGTGTGAGTGTGTTGCTCATGCAATGAGCTAGGCAGGTGCTAGTCTAGGGATATGCGACCAGGCAAGGCACTGGAAGACGCATAAGAGTAGACCAAACGTAACGTAGGGGTGAACTGATGGTTGTACGCGAAGGGTTGCATGAGTTGAGCGCTAGGTGCTGGGCGAGCATTAAGGCGTGCGACTGTGAGTTGTGGCTTGATAAGACCATGCAATGCCAAACCTATATGATGCCAAGGCTTTTAGGCTAGGCGATGAGGTGGCTATGCATTGATGTAGGTGTTGAAGTGTTAAGGGCTTGCGAAAAATATTGTCGATGAGCCAAGGTAATTAAATATTAGTTAATCACATTAGGGGGAGGCAAGGCAATGCCTATGCGTTGAAGCCATGCGATGGCTAGGTCATTGTGAGGTTAGGGAAGGCCTCATGGATGAATGTGATAAGGTTAGCCTAGGAAAGGAAGTGTAAATGCATTGGTGGTGTTGTATGTGTTGGAGAACTATGCGACGGCCTAAGTATAGGTGTTAAGCACATGAAAGTATGTGTTGGCCAAGGAGGGCATGTGCCAAGGGAGAGCCATGCGTAGGGAAGAAGAAGTGCGGCCAAGGGAAGACATATGATGGACTTGAGGCTAGTGAGGGCCAAGAAGGAGTCAAACATTGGATAAGACCATGCGGTCAAGAGAGCATGTGGTCATTTGGTTGAGTATGCATTGACAAGTTGTGTCTTAGAAAGCAAGACTAAGTTAGAAACTCATCCGGACAAGTGGCTGAGCAAAGAAGAGTTAGGATTGAGTCAAGACTATGTGGAGGCATGAGAGGACATGCAAAGTTGGGACTTTGCATTGGCTAAGGGAGGTTAAATCACTTCAGGGCAAAGGTGGCAAGGGTAGGCATTGGCAGCCTGAGGAAGTGGCACTTGGACATGCAATGGAGCTAGAGGTGTCAAGTAGAGGGAAGTTCCAGATGCCTATAAATAGGGTAGGTTGGGGAGTTTAGTTCTCATAATTCACTCGTGTCTTTTGAATGATTTTAGTGTGAGAGTGTCCAGAAAGAAGTTAAGTGAGGGGTTCTAGGCTGCCATTTGAGTTGGAGTTGTGAGAAGAGAGAAATCGACTTTGGAAGGCAAGAAGCCCAGTCGAACGCACAACACAATGCAGTGCCCATCGCCTGATGCCCATGCTTGCGCGCGCGCCCAACAACCCATCACCCATCCTTGTCCGTGTGTCATTGCCAACACGTAGATGCTCAATGGTAGGCACGTGCGGATGCTTAACGCAAGGCACACGGACACCCAGCATATGCTCGACCACGTGGCTGATGCCCCAACGCAAACTTGTGTGTGTCCCACTACTAACATTGTGTGCGCGATTGTCCATGTGCATGCCCACCCTAGTTCAATGTCCAGCGTTGTGTCCCTAACCACCCTATGCGACGCCTGTCGCTCAACAGCACCCATCTGTGCGCAGCCACACCCACCCTACAACTCTAGTGCCTATAACCTGCCAAAATAACTTCCAAAGGCTGTTTTTGGGAAGTTAGGCCTATTTTGGTATTTCTAAAGGGGTTTTTAAGCTATTCTTGGATTAAAATAGAATTATTGGAGGAATTTTTGGACTAATATTAGGATTTCATGAAAAGAAGTAAATTCAAGAAGACGGGGCCAGGAGCTGTGCTACGCAAATTCTTGAAGAATAAACAGGAGGATTGTGAGTGCTTTTTATTATTTTGTTATGTTGAATTATATATATATATATATATATGCTATTATATATATGTGTAAATTTTGAAAATTGGCATGATCGGGATGTGTGTTTTCTGGATTTTCTTGGTTGTTTTAAATTCATGATATTTTGCTTGTTGTGATTTGCATTGGAAACTAGGATTGTACCTTGGGATATTGTTAGCGTGCCTACAACACGTCTAGCAGGGTAATGTAGACATGTGCACATTTGGCGGGCTATAAAGTTATTGGAATTATTTCCACATTATTCATATAAGGAATTCACGGGAATACCCAGTGGAGATACATGATCATGCCAGGGTTATGCAGTTACTAGGCTGGAAGGGTTGTTTTGTTGTTGTGATGAATATCGTCATGTGAAACTTATTTTCCCACAAATGTGTTCCTTAAATCAAACTTGTGTTCATTATTCTTGAAAGGTACCACTCACTAGGGTTTCTAGCTCACGTTTTCCAATGTTTTACTTTTCCCTTCCAGGTAGCGAAAAGTAGAACGTTCTAGGAAAAGCCACCCAAGGTCTGGAACTGCTACTCTCTCACAGTGTGGGGCTTGGAATTGGGGTTATCTTTGAAAGTCATTAGGATTGTTAAAGCTAATATTTTATAGTAATACAAACCTTGTAACTGTTCATAAAAATTAATTAAGTTCTCATTTATTAGCTATTTGTGGAATGGTATGAAGTTGGGCAGTTGATATCACAAGGGTGGTATCGGTTGCCTTCATGTCTCCTTCTATGTTTGGGAAATAAGGCTTGGAAGGGGGTGTGACAAGTTGGTATCAGAGCATAAGGTTCTGGAAAGACTTTGAGAATTAAACTTAGTATAGATTTTGGCTACCTCGTAGCAGGCTTGGGAAAGGGTTACAAGAAACCTCTGAGGGAATAGGAAGAGTTAGTTAAAGTTTAGTAAATAACCTAAAATGACTTTCAATGTAGGAATGTATCCGAGTAGCAGACCCTTGTGGTGGCAGGAATCTAGAACGAGTGATGCTACCTATAATATTGACTCTAGAGGAAGTAGAGGAAATATCGAGATAAATAGTCTTTACTTAGATATTGATTTGGGACACCAAATCATCAGCCCTGGAATAAATTTATCGGAATCTAATAAAGAACTTGGATGTCCGAAGTGTGGAAAAAAACCATAAAGGTCCATGCTTGATGGGCATCGGTATTTGTTTTGGTTCTGGTAAACACGGCCATATTAGGGAAAATTGTGTGTGCTTTTTGAGGAAAAATAGAGAAAGACAGGAATAGATTTCGAGGGAGAACCAAATGCAACTCACTGCACCTGTAGGCAGTAGAACTAAGAGGTTTATGTCGGAGACGACATATGATAGAGAAACAAAAAGGACCCATACATTCGGAAGTTCGGGTCAGTCAGTTGGCTCTATTCAGAGCACTGGAACTGACATTCCTCGCAAAAGAATAATAGAATTTGACGGTAAGTCTTCATGCAGGATTTGTATTGAAGATTTCCATAAATTCTGCCTATTTTGCCAGCAACTTGGACATGCACAAGAGGAATGTCCTTGAAGGGAAGAGGAAAAGCCTTCTAAAGAAGTAGTTTTCCGGAGATTAACCCTTAGAGATCAGGAGTAATTAGGAAAAAGAAAGCAATTGGGAAAAAATGTAAATTAATTAGTGTAAATAGACTTAGATCTATAAATGATCGATCCTTTGAATAAATAAATAGAAGCTTTGTGTAACTAATGTGTGGTAAGACTTTTGAGACTATTAGGCTTCTATTTAACTGATATTTGGTTATTTATAGAAAACTATGCTGAGAAGTATGAAATGTCGAAACCAACCTAACCTTCGTAGGTCAAGAGAAGGGAGTGAAAGTGGATCCAGTCAACCCCAAGAAAGAGCTAGGGATGAACAACAATTATTATTGATGATTAATTCGTGGATTGTGTACAAATGAGCTCTGTGGGCTATTTATAAAGAAGCCCCACCGACCTAAGCCCTCTAAACTGCCTAAATAGTTCGACCATGACACTTCTAGGCATTTCTCAAGGTGTCTTGACACATCCCTAGGCCATTCTAGGCCTTTCCATACACTACTAAGTACATTCATGACCTTTCTAGATTCCCCTAGACAATTCTAGACCATTACAGAAGAACATGTACATTTAGAGTGGTGTTGGGACATTCTAGCATGTCCATGAGCCATGTAGAATCATCCGACATGTTCCGACATGTTTCGACACTGTCTAGGTCTTTCTAGAGGCTTCGAGGACTATGTAGGGTTGTTTAGCCCATTCCAACACATTGTGGGGCTATCTAGGCCCTTCCAAGACAGTGAAGGGCTATCTGGATGCTTCCAGACACGTCTAGGCACTTCACTTGGACACTAGCACTATCTAGACTGTCCAAAATCGACTGAGACTGTCTAAGCCTTTGGCGAGCACTCTGGCCTTTTCTCGAGCCTTCTAGAATCTTCCAGGGCTGTCTAGGACAGTCACACATCTTCTAGCATCTTATTGAAGGGTCTGGGTTGTGAGCGTGTGCATAGGGATTGACATATGCCTTAGCGTGTGCTTGTAGGGCACGCACACTTGTCGCTCACACTCGAGCATGCCTACCTGAGGGCCGCACGTGAGCTTACGTATCTGAACTTGTACATCTTAGACAAGGGTGCACACTTGGCCGCGCGCCCGTTGGCTTCTTAGGCCTCGTCTCTCTTAGGCCTATGTGTGCGCTTGGCTATGCGCACGATGGCGCATATGGGCGCTCGATAGGGCACTCTTTTTGGCACCTATCTAGGCATTTCCATGCCTTGCCACGCCTTTGTATGCCTGTGCCTGGCATGTGGGTGTCCTGGTATGGGCACTCGCGTTAGGCTTGCATGGGGACTTTGGGATGCCTTCCGATGGGTATTGACTCCCTCTTGGTTGTGCTAATGGAGTCTTATGCCCCTTAGTGGCGTGCTTTGAAGAACCATTTTTGTGGGACGTGACATGATGCTCTAATACCAAGTGACAAGAAAACCCTAGCAAATCAGAATTTAAAACCTTTGAATATATGAATTTCTAATTCTCAAACACTAAAACCCCAAATCAATTTGTTTTCAAGCCTAAGGATTGGGTTAGACATGGATTGCCTTAAGATCAAAGCTCTTGAGACAAATAACAAGTACCTAGGATGATCAATGCCACTTGCATGTTCTTGCATGCAATTTAACAAATGAATTGCGAAATTCAAGAAAGTGTCCTAGCTAAATTTAAAAGAAGCACAACGACCAAAATTGATTTATCGTTATTTGTTGAAACAACCTAAAGGCAAGATTTTAGATAACCTCCCAATGGAAACCTTAATACCACATCATAGTTCTTAGAAAGATGACAAAAATATCCCTACTTAATATTTAATAAAAAGGAAAAAATTGAAAAAAAAATACTCAAATTACATTAAATCTATTAACTAAAATACAAATAATAATTTGATGCCTTGGATAGTTGCACTAATACAAAAATTGGGTTACATGATGTTTCTTTGATGTCAAGTAACAATATACCTGATGCATTTGAAAACGTTGAGTAATCGATTGTCAAATATATGTGATAACTTGATCCAACAAAGGTCAAATTATATGTTTCTTGATATAATTTCCGTGTCAAGAAATATAATACACTTGACATTGGTGATATGTCAAGTTTATTGACTATTGACATTGATCATGTATCATATGTGGTTACTTTTGACAATTTTTATTGTCAAATATATTGTTATCTTGACACTAAATATCACATCCCACCCCAGATTACCCTCTGATCCTGGATAAAATGGTGACTGCAGCAGTTACCAACCCTTTTGCTGGCACTTATCGCCTAACTATCCTGTTAACCTTTACTCAACCCTGAATACATACATATCATCAATATACCAACATATTAACTTGGAACTTAACACATTTACATTACAGGGTTTTGCAACATTGTTCATACATGAATATTACAACTTAGTGAGCCCCATCTCGTATACTAGTCACTAGGCAGACACATATGTACTAACTAACATAGGTCTTTAATTACGCTTCCATCAATCTGTTTCTTTGAGTGGTAGAGCAGCAACAGAATAGTCTTTTGGGAACTGACCGCTACCTGAAAGAAAACATTTGAAAACGTGAGCTAGAAGCCTAGTGAGTGACTTAATAAAAATATAAAGCTCATGCTCGAAACCAGAAGCTTGAAACCATAATACTGAAACTAAAGTATACCAAGCAAACATGTACATAAAACCTTTAAGCCACCATTAAACATCATTATTTCTTAGTTGAGAACGAGCATACATCGCTCTAGCTCCTAACGTTTGTTACCGGTCAAGAGACCCATACTTCGGCCTCTCATTTGGAACTACCTACGGCACATGGAGTTTTTTATGTACCGTCAATATCTTAGGTACATTTATTCAAATACCTTTCTTACCTTCAGTATCTGGCTCACTTAAGGTATCAAGTTCTCGAATATAACATAGAAAACTCTTTAGGATACCTTCCCTACCTTCAGTATCCCTTTTCATTACGTTTAGAAATACCAACGCATGTACTTTGACAATCTTAGGTATTTAAAATATAGTACATCAAGCTTCATTCAACCTTAGCTTTAACCCTAATGCATGCTTCATACTTTGTAAAATAATTAACTTAAATCATGTTAAACTAGCTTGTAAAAACTGTTAGCATGCGTTAGATATTGAAAACATACTTGGAAAACTCATACATTAGTAACATCATGCGTTGATAAACATTCATAAGAATTAACAATTCCAAACTATCCTTTTAGCCTAGGAGAAGATATGACTGCCCTTATCCTTAGTTGAGAGTGAACTATTAGATCTAACCCTCAATGTCAACCTTGGTCAGGGAGAACCCTTTTGCTCAATCCCTCAACGTCGTATTACCTACGTGCACGTGGTTATAATTGAGTACCATCATACCTAAGGTACTTGACTAGGATACCTTCTCATTGTCCTTTAGTATCCGTCATATAACTAGTCATAAATATTTAGTTGAAAGGATACCTTCTCATTGTCCTTCAGTATCCGTCATATAACCAGCCATAAACATTTAGTTGAAAGGATACCTTCTCATTGTCCTTCAATATCCAACATTTAACTAGTCATAAACATTTAGCTGAAAGGATACCTTTTCATTGTCCTTTAGTATCCGTCATAAACATTTAGTTGAACACTAAGGCTTACATCTCAAATCACCATACTAGTTCATCCATCATACTGGTTCATCATAAAAATGGAGTTACTTAAACATACTGGTAGTATTTGGACAAGATAACATATCTAAATCATGTCAATTCCATGTAAAACATACTTTACTTAACATGAGAAACAGTTTCACAAATATGTTGCTTGGCAATCCATTTAAACACTTAGCATGGGAAATATCTTCAAGAAATCATAGTTTCTAAATCATTAAAACAGTAAGTCATCACACAGTCACTCAAAGTTCATTGGCCTCTTAACGGGTTATACGCCTCTCCTAGCTTTTCTTGGCTTGAAAGGACATAATTCCCGATTAAACTACTCAAAATTCTTAGCAAAATACCTCAAATAGTTCATTTACTAAAGGAACTTTCATCAAGAAAGACAACTTTACTAGCAAGATCCTCCTCATGAGCGAGATCAGCGAGATCCTCATGAGCGAGATCAAGCTTTTCCTAGCAAACTGTCATTTTAGCGATACTAACCTTACCAGCGAGATTCAGCCAAATTTCTAGCGAGATTCCCTTCTAGAGCGAGATCCTCATCACAAAATTAGCAAGATTTCCTTCATTAGCGAGATCCTCTTTCTCCATATAAGCTGTTTGCTTGTTCTTCCCAAGCAGCTGTCTGCTTATGTATAGCTTCTCTGTTACAACTTCAAAAATTCATAACTCAAAATCCAGCCCTCTTTTGAAGAAACTTCCTTCTACAAACATGTTTAGAATTGAGTTAGCAACATTACCTTAAAATTTCAGCTCAAAATTTCTCGTCGTTTAATCTGAAGATTCAAAAATTCATCATTGGCTCCAATTCAAGCAGCTGCCTGCTTGTTCAACAATTTCCAGTTCAAACTTCAAAATTATATAACTCGATTTCCAGGCTTCATCTTAAAAAGTTTCATTCTACAAGGTTGTTTATGACCGAGTTAACAATATTTCCTCAAAGTTTTAGCTCAAAACGCTTTGTAATTCGTCCTGGAGTTAAATTCTTCATTGATGGCCTAGATTCACCCGAGAAACGAACCCTTCGTGTTTATTTTACCCTTCTGGCCTTATTTCGGCGAGTTTTCCTTCCAGCAGCCAAGCCACAGAAAATAGACACACAGAAATTTCGAATGCCACTAGAATTACAAAAATAGTCTAAGTAGTTTGTCCAAACCGACCTAATGAACTTGACCTTCTTGCTTATATTACCGCCCAAAATACAACATGAACCCTCCTTGTGCCACCTAGCCCACTATGGGTGATGAAGGGCTAGGATTTAGAAAATTTCCTTTTGCTAACTTCACTCACAATATTATTTCAACACCATACCTCATTAGATGGCATGGTCTCATTCATATGCTTATTATGAATTCCACCATCAAGCATGACCTTCCTTAGCCTAGCCGAGTTTTGTCCTATTTCTATACTTAGCTACCCAAGAGCCTATTTCTTCTTTCTTACATCTTCTTCCCTTTCTAAGACATGGCTTCATTTAGCTCATTAGAAGACATCACATTACTTACTTTTACTTGAAGTAATTAGGGTTCGGGTTTTACAATAAACAACAAACAAGATTTTTAGTTTTTGACATAATTCCAATGTCATGTATGGATTTTTTTTCTTCAAATTAGATATCCCAATTGATATTCTCATTTCCTACCTTGTATTCTAATGTGTTATTTTATGCGGTGAATTTAAGAAAGGAATTGCGGTGACGGAAAATACCATAACCTATCTCTACAAGGCGACCGCATAATACTATAACCTATCTTCGATGCATATTGGCAAACAGAGCTTATCTCTAAGTCCCTATCTCTTGCTTATACAGATCTAATCTTACTCTCTCGAGTCTAGATTCTAACCTAGCTCTCTCAAGTCTTAGGTTCTTTCTTTAGACTCTCTCTTAATAGCTTTAAAGGGGTGTTAGGCGCAACATAAGACAAGATGATCGCATGCAATAAAGATCTTAGGTCATGTTAGCTAAGTACTTCTCAACCCATTTGATAGATTTAGCTACTCATGCGTGCTTTTAAGAGAATGAACAGATGTAGATAAGCAAGTTCCATTTTATAGATATGTAATTGAAATACAGAATAACAATGTGAAATAAGAATAAAGAGCCTGATAGCAATCTCTTGCTTCCTAAGGCTTTTACACTATTCTTCTCTACTCTGTTGAAAAGATAATCTTGCTCTTCTCTCTTGAGTTAACCAGAGCGATCTTCCGGCATCTCTTCCCTTCTCTCGCTCCGCCTTCTAAGTAAAAGAAAAACTATGAACAAGGTTACTTCTAACTATGGAGAAAATTATCTAACTGTCGAACTCCTTTATTGAAGGTGGCCTCTGCTATTTATAGAGCTTCAGGGTGAAAGGCTTCTTCTCTTTTATGATTGCACTGATGGGATGTCATTAATTCTCTGTCTAATGTGCCAAATATTTGTCATCGAAAATTTGAGTGTACTTACTACAGTAGTTCGTTAACAGCTTGTCAAATTAATTCAGAATCGACCGTCATCAGCTTTCTGTCCCATCGTGATTTATTACACTTTTCACCCAGATGCGCCCACCAAGTTGCGCCGGCTCTATGCGGCAACCTTCTTGAGCAGATATTTGCGAGCGCAAATGACTGCATAGCCTTACGTTAACGAAATCTTTTGATGCGCTCGGCCATTTATTTCTTTGAATCGCATTTTCCGCCTTGCATCAACACATATTCTACACAAAAATACATAAGTTAACTGTTTTAATGCGATGGATGCATGCGACCACAATATTATGAACTTAATGCTTTTGGACGCAATCTTGTATATTTTTATCAACGCAAACCTGCATTGTTTTATAACTTAGCACTGTAAAAACGTGCATTTCTGCCCGTTATCACACCTCTAAATTTAAACAATGCTTGTCCTCAAGCATAAGCTAAAGATTTCCTTTAAAAAGTCAACCGCCTTCTCTATTCCTAGATTTCCTTTAAAAAGTCGACCGCCTTCTCTATTCTTCGATATTTCTAAAATTTAGGGACTGAAAATTTAACCTTAAAAAATACTTTACTAAATTCCAGAACATCACATGATTTATTTCAACAAAACTTTTTTCACTGCGGTGTTAAATGATTTTTTTATCCTTTCATATTTTAGACATTATTTATTTATTTTTCCTCTAACCTTTCACTAATCCAAGTGCCTCGACTTCATTTTGGCTTGCCCCCACGTGTGTCATGCAAACATTCAACTACGAGTATGGTGCTCTTTCTCAGACTAAACTCATGCCCATTTGGCAGCGGAGTTGCGGTCATTTATTTATGCATTGATCTTGATTCCTACCTTCATTTTGGCTTTCCCCCACGTGTGTCATGCAGACATCCAACTACGGGTAGGATCCGGTCGTAACGTTATGATTTTTTTTCCAGCAAGGCTAAAAATAGCAAGGTCGGAAATGAATACCGCATCCCCAAATTTAAAATGCGACAATGCCCTCATTTCCAAAAGATTGAAAAAAGTCATGCGATGTTCTTAGGAAGTTTCGTAAAGGGTTAATTTGAAAGAAAGCTTGTAGACCACTAACTTGTAGAAATATTTCATGAGGTGACTGCCCTAAAATTAAGTTGACTCTAGTGTATAGGAAAAAATAGAAGCATGCGTTTCATCATTGAAATCATAATTGGCAAAGAGAAATCATGCAGTGACTTACTAAATTGATCAATGTTAAATGATTGCGGTAACCAAAGAGGATGTGGTGATAAAATTTTGAAAATTAAAATGCAATGCAGTAGTGCAAAATTTGGAATAAAGTCAAGGAAAGATACAACCCCCAAATTTGCGTTGTCGCCCGCATTACTTGTTAATGCATCCTGCTTTACGGCGATCTACTTCCTTTGGATTGCGGTGATGAAATAAAGTAGTTGTGTCTTCGTGTAACGCCTCTACAATCGTTTACCTCGATCGTTTTCAAAAAAAAATTTGATATGGTCAAATAATCATAAAAGAGCAAAGTTAGAAAAATTGTTTACCACGATCGTTCAACACGATCACATTATTATTTTTTCTCTCTCTTTTTTTTTTTTTGTAAGCAATAAAAAAATATACGATAACATATAACAACAAGGTAATGAGAGTTCATGAAGCATTGATACGAAACAAAAAGGATATTCAAAAGGATTGCATCCCTGATGAGGTTGAGTCGCATAGTAACTCAGGGACTACTTATTTCAAGCTGGATTTTTCACATCCACGATGGCTTTTTCTTCTTTTCTCGATCTTTCGGAATCTTGACTGCTTTAATCCGGAGCCTTTCCCCATTAATGTTCATCACAATCTCCCCCTTTCGCACATCAATTTGAGCACGCCCGGTATGATGGGCGCATCTTCGTCCGCTTTATAATCCAAAATGATGAAGTCTGTCGGCAAGATGAATTTGTCAATCGAGATTGCGGTATCTCTCCCTCGGGATGTATTCGGGATCTGTCCGCAAGTAGGAGAGTCTCCGTCATGGCCATGAGTTTACCCATATTCAATCGTTTGAAGATTGATAGCGACATTACGTTTATGCTTGCCCCAAGATCGCATAGTGCTTGACCACTGTAGACCCCTCCAATTGAGCATAGTATCGTGAAGATTCCTAGGTCGCACATTTTTTGTGGGATCATAGCATTTTGCGCTACTGCCACTGTCGCAATCTTTTCTTCATCATTCTGTTTCTTTTTCAATCTTTGCGGGAATGGTGGTAGTTGGACTTCTTCTATCTTGCGTTCTAGAGGCTTAAAGGTAGACACAACTTCTGGTTTCATCTTCTCGGGCTCTTTTTAATTATGAATCAATGGGTCCTCAATTGTTACTGCATTCAAGTTGGTCGCGATGGGTTCCTCCCTTCCTTTTGCGGTCGTTGTTTCGCTTAGCAAGGAGACTGCTAAGCACTGTTCCTTCCCCGTACCCCCAACGTTGTGAGGGAGCTCAGTTGAGTTCAGTAAAGCTCCTTGCGGTTTATTTTTTAGCTCTCCCGCAATCTGTCCTAGCTGAATTTTGAGATTTCGGATAGATGATGCTTGATTCTGAAGCACTGGTTTGTTTTTCTCAATATACTGCTTCAACAAGCTCTCTAAGGATGAAGATTACGGTGTCTGCGTACTGCTGACTTAGTTATGCGTTGGACTGTTGGTTCGCGGGAAAAATCCGAGTGGCCCTTCTTTTTGCACCACTGGTTGAAAGCTTTGTTGTTGATTTTTCCACGCGAAATTGGGGTGGTTTCTCCACCCCAGGTTGTACCTGTCAGAATAAGGATTATTCTTTATGAAGCATACTAACTGCAGGTTTCCTAGGCATTCTTCCATCAGATGAGCGTCTCCACAGATGACACAACTTGCGGTTGTTTGAACAATTGCGTTGACCTGCCCTTTTTTCACTCCCGTGCTATTAATTGCAATGCCTTGTATCAAACTCATCATCGCAGTCATTTGGTTCTGAAGGGATGCGATGGTCCCGTTGTTCGCGTCATTGTCTTTAGTTCTTAATCTTTGATCACTTTCTCTTCAGTCCTCGTGATTTTTTGAAATGCGATCAAGGATATTCTTGGCTTTCTCGTACGTTTTATCCAGCAGACCTCCAGCTACTGCCGCATTGGCAGTGGTCTGCGATGCAAGAGTTAATCCTTGGTAGAAAATCTCCATCTATAAGTAGTCTGGTAAGCCATTATGTGGGCAGTCTCTTACCAGCCTCTTAAACCTCGCCCAAGCATCACTGAGCGATTCGTCAATTTCCTGTTCAAAATTCGTAATTAACTCTCTCCTTTTTACGTTCTCCGTTGGAGGGAAGTATTTCTTCATGAACTTTTTCACGACTTGTTCCCACGAAGTTATCTCTCCCGGTTTGAGAGAATAAGCCCATTTTCTTGCTTGATCGTATAAGGAAAATAGGAATAATGTGAGTTGAACCTCCTCGGTAAAGATATTTGGGAAACAAAAGTGTTGCAGATCTCAATGAAGCTCTCAAGGTGGGCGTGCGGATCCTCACCACCCCTACCACCAAACTGACCGGCAGTTTGGATCATCTGCAACATAACTGGTTTTATTTCAAACCTCAATCCGTCTAATGCTGGCCTCATGATTCCTAGGGAGAAATCATATAGGTTAGGCGACGCATAGTCTCGAATGGGTCTATTGCAGTCATTCGCCAGGAGGATAGGGTTGGCCATTATATTGTTTGCGTTTGCGGGCCTTTCTTCCGATTATTCCACCATTCTTGAAGTTCTGTCTTGATGTTGGCAGCTCTCTCTCAATCTTCGTCGGAATGTTCTTTCAATCTCTGGGACGTAATTCGCCAGAGATTGAAGGCTACAAAGAAATCAGAAAAATTACTGTTAGCAAACTGAATTGCCGAAGTCCCCGACAACTGCGCCAAAAACTTGGTGCGTTATTTTATGCGGTGAATTTATGAAAGGAATTACGGTGATGAGAAATGTGTTGTGCAACAAGTTTTCTCAGCAGAACCCAAGTATAAATCCTGCTGAGTTTCCTGATAAGTCCAGGGGCGAACTTAGGGACTAAGGAAAACAATATGCGGCAATAATTTTTAAGATGACTTTGTGGTAACCAATAAATCAAAGAGTTGTTGGGTTGTTGTTTGTGGTATAAAATGTATGCGGCAGAGTTAAGAAAAGAGTTAATAATACGGAAGATGCGATGAATATGCAGGGGAATAGGTTGAGAAGGGGTTCAACTAACACTTCCTAGGATTGCGTTCATGTTATGCGATCATGCAACACATACAATAGCAAATCATCTCTCAATGCAAATACTATGGCTTCTAGTTTTAGAATGCATGCGATATATACGATGAAGTCTATAGGACCTACACATAAGTCTCTATTCCTGTTTATGCGATGACGAATGACATACACACATATAAGGCGACTACATAATACCATAACCTATCTCTAGGGTGCATGCGATGCATGTTGGCAAACAGAGCTTATCTCTAAGTCCCTATCTCTTGCTTATACATATCTAATCTTGCTCTCTCGAGTCTAGATTCGAACCTAACTCTCTCAAGTCTTAGGTTCTTTCTTTAGACTCTCTCTCGAGTAGCTCTAAAGGGGTGTTAGGTGATAACTTGTAGAAATACAAGTTATTTATGCTGTTTTATTTAGATTATGCGGCAAAAAGAAGGAAAAGTTACGTCGATAGTATAAAAATTGGCTGAGAAATACGAAAATTATAAAGTGTCGCAAACATACCCACTAACCCCATTGCGATGGCAAAATAGAATGTCCAAGTCTTTGTTTAGTTGGAAATAGGTCACCGCATGTGTTAATTGCTTGAGGACAGAATGCACAACGCATCTACACAACATGCGCCAATCGATCAAGAACGAAGAAAGATAAACACAATGGCAGCGCATGCGACGATTGATCATGGATTCTAGCGATCAATGCATTTCCACCGAATGCAGTAATCAAAACAACTACACCGCATGTGGTGATCGATCGAAGATGTGAAGAGCAATGCATTCACAAGCGATTATGACAAGTGTACAGCTTTCTGTTGTACGATTCTGACAGATTGATCATGGAGCAGAGCAGACATTTCCACTACACCACAGCAGGAATTATCAGAATTATACAGTGGGACCACCAATACAAAGAGCCAAGGTCTTGTCTATAAATAGCTTCCTTGAATTCATTGCAGGGGAGGCTGGTCTGAAGAGACTTTACAGAGAAAATCCGGGAGAACGATGAGACAAGGCTGAAAGGTGAGTCTCTGAGCAAGAAATTCTTCCCATTCCCAAAGCAGAAGTTCTGTGCAAGAGGTCACTTCTACCGGAAAAACAAACTTGAGAGGGAAGCTTTCCACTCCATCTCATCCATACGCCGGCAAGCACAACGTCTCCGATCGGGATCTGTGTCAAGACATTGACACCCTTTTCGTATTTGTTTATATTCTTTCATTTCATCTACCGTGGTCATCTTCTTTAATCTTTCATTCAAAACTCATGTATTAAACGCTGATCTTTAGATTTAAATGTTATTATCGTCATCATTATCATCTCTCTGTTCCTTTCCATACATTTATCATCTATTTTCTCCATCATGTGATCTTAATCCCCTGGATAAAGAGGAAGGATTAAGCGAGTGAGTTAATCTTTGTTAAGGTAATCAACTAAGTTTAGCTAAAGCATGCTCGACGGCATCTTCACCTGTGAGAGCAGAAGTGAAGATGTTATTCTACCTATCGAGAGAAGGTTGGAAGAATGCATTAATTAAAGCGAGAAGTATTTTTAGAGATGGAAACAACCTTGCGTTCATTACATTCATCTCTATTTCACCATAAACGTATGAGAACGCGACCGATCACTGAAAGGTATAAGCCAAGGGAAAGTGGAACCTTAGTTACGTTCTTAACAAGATTGACGAACTTGCGATGTCCTTTCCCTCTACTCATTCTTTTTCTGATTCATTCACAAGACTTGCCATCGCATTCATCAGATTCTTTTGTACAACTTCATAGCCAGTCCTCACCCTATATCATAGTAGTTTAGACATTTATTTTATCATCGCAATTTACTTTAACACAATTTATTTTCATTGCAATTTACATTTTCTGCACAAACAATATTCTTTATTCTTTATGATAAACCAGTTGCATTTACCACATTAGTATCGCATCTAAACAACAACAATCCCCGTGTTCGACCCAGGTCATTCTGAGAAACTTGCGTTGGAATTATACTTGGTTCCAGCACAAGGAAACTTATGACACGCACTACATCATCGCATACTACGAAGCATATTATCATCAACGCATACACTTAGAACGTAGTATCACAAAATATCTTTATCGCAAAGCACTTGAGCGCATAGAGCACTATATTCATTCATAAGCAGGGTAATAGATAAAGATAGATATACAAATTTAATATTACAAGTCTATGGCGTCGTTGCCGGCGACATGAACTTGAATCATTGACATTCATCAGTAGTGTATATAAACAAAACATAGGATAACACATTCACATTTTTATATTCAACATTAAACGCAATATAAGACAAGATGACCGCATGAAATGAAGATCTTAGTTCATGTTAGCTAAGTTCTTCTCAACCCATTCGATAGATTTAGCTACTCATGTGTGCTTTTAAGAGAGTGAACAGATGTAGATAAGCAAGTTCCATTTTATAGATATGTAATGGAAATACAGAATAACAATGTGAAATAAGAATAAAGAGCCTGGTAGCAATCTTTTGCTTCCTAAGGCTTTTACACTGTTCTTCTCTACTATGCTCAAAAGATAATCTTGTTCTCACAAGAGTCGACCCTCTCTCTGCTTTTCCATGCCTTCTGGGTTCTCTCTCGAGCTGACCAGAATGATCTTCCGACGTCTCTTCCCTTCGCTCGCTCCGCCTTCTAAGTAAAAGAAAAACTATGAACAAGGCTACTTCTAACTATGGAGAAAATTATCTAATTGTCGAACTCCTTTACTGAAGCTGGCCTCTGGTATTTATAGAGCTTCGGGGTTTAAAGCTTCTTCTATCTTATGATTGCACTGATGGGATGTCATTAATTCTTTGTTTGATGCGCTAGATATTTGTCACCGAAAAGTTTAGTGTACTTGCTACAGTAGTTCGTTAACGGCTTATCAACTTAATTCAGAATTGACCGTCATCAGTTTTCTGTCTCATCATGATTTATTACGCTTTTCATCCAGATGTGCCCACTAAGTTGCACCGGCTCTATACGCCAACCTTCTTGAGCAGATATTTGCGAGTGTAAATGGACCGCATAGCCTTATGTTAATGCAATATTTTGATGCACTCGGCCGTTGATTTCTTGGAATCGCATTTTCCGCCTTGCGTCAATGCATATTCTGCACAAAAATACATAAGTTAACTGTTTTAATGCAATGGACGCATGCGACCGCAATATTGTGAACTTAATGCTTTTGGATGCAATCTTATATATTTTTATCAACGCAAACCTGCATTGTTTTATAACTTAACACTGTAATAACGTGCATTTCTGCCCGTTATCATATTCCAACAATACAATTTCATCAACTAAATAAGATCTTCTAACTCAGTATATTCAGTAAAAGTTCCATATATTAAACAATCACCTTTCATATGAACAATCCCAAAATTACAACAATATTTTTTGTTTCTATATACATGAACAAAATAAAATCTTAACTATTACTAAAGGGTTTTAGTTCTTAATGAAACTATGAAATAAAATTTGTTAAAGTTGTTGCAACTAAAGCTGAAGAAAACATGAGTTATAAATAGAAGAACTAAACTCATTAATTTAGAGAGATTGAAATTTAAAAAGAGAGAAAGGAGAGGAGAACTTAGCTTGAGAGATTTGTAAAATTTCTTCTTGTGTTCTCTTAATAAACATTGCTCCCAACACAGTGCATGTAAATCTTTTGTGATCGAACCATTTAAAAACTCCTTGTCTCAATTCTTCTTCTTTTCATATACTTATAGTTATCCTCACTGCAAGTCACCATCATTTTCAAGGGTTCTTCGTCACTAGAGAATTAATTATTCCTTCTACTTCATGTTCAAAAGGGTAAAGTGAAAGAAGGAAATTAATTTTGAGGTCTTAAAAAAAACGTGTACATGAAAGGTGTTTTCACAACTTGCCAACACGTGTCAACCTCAACAAATTGATATCAGAGCTTTGAAACTTCAAGAAAGCTTCAAGATTTACTTTCTTGATCAAGAAAATGGCTATCACATGCTACGACATAGAAAATATTGATGGAAAAGGAGATTTTGCATTATAGAATGCTAAACTTGTTGGGATGCATGCCCTAAAGCCTTGTAGTTATATGTTTCTTAAATCAATGGTTGATCAGTTGTATATGAAATGTTCCATTAAACTAAGATACAAGATTATCTTATTTCACTTAAACATATATGTGGAGACATAAAAGTGGATTATGTTTAAGTGATAATCTAAATGGTCTATAATATATGGATAAGGTTGGGTGCCTTATTTAGTAACACTACTGATACAACCCGCTTTGTAAATGTTACAATTATTGTAAAGTGTTACAAATGATATGATTTCGATCATTCATGTGGAGACTTGTGAGCGAGGATATCATGTACAAAGAGTTTGTATAAGAGTGGACCACGAAATGTTGAGTCTCTCTTTAAACCGTCGTTGCTAAAAGAGACCTACATTTCACCAGCATGACCATAGGTGATTTGACCTTAATCCTAAGTGAGTTGTGAACTCCTGCCTATGAGGGCAGTTCTTTGATTTGCATGGGTGAGAGTGACCTGATTTTTTGACTCAATATGCCTACCATTTTTAGGATTCATCTAATTGGGGAGTTGGAACTGTTGGGGTTGATATCCTAAATCTCGTAGGGTCCTATAGTTTATACACTTTGTATGAACAAACTCTTATATTCACTTTGTCTATAAAATATGTGTTATTTTAGTTGCATTAACCACAAACTAATAAACTGACATCCAAGGTTATCATTGTAACTTAAACATGTATGTGGAGACATATAGGTGGATCACGTTTAAGTGAAAACCTAAATGATCTGTAGTATATGGATAAGGTTGGGTACCTTATCCTAGTGACACTATGAGTATGGACCATTTTGTAGGTGTTACAATTGTTATAAAGTGCTACAAATGATCTGATCCTGATCATTCATGTATTAGACATGCGAGCAGGGATACTCTATATAAAGAAGTTTGTATAAGATCGGACCACGAAATATTTAGTCTCATTATATATCACCGTTCATATAGAGACTTTCATTTCACCAAGATGACCATAGATAACATGAACTGAATTCTGAGTGAGTTATGAGCTCCTGCCTATGAGGGCGGTCCATTAATTTGTATGGGTGAGAGTGGCCAGATCGCGAGTCAACAAGCCTACCATTTTGGGGATTCATCTGATTGGAGATGTAATTATAGAGGCAAAACAATAATTTGACCTAGCTATACTTACGAGTAATTTGTGAAGGATCATCGTACTGTTGATTGATTATATATCCAATGTACACAAAAATATATCTGTAGTGCGAAGAGTGCAACTATCGGTCTTTAGTGGAGTGCCTGATAGTTAACGGATGATGGATAATGTAATTAAAGAGTTTAATTAATTATTCATGTACAGTTGGAGCAATGGTACGTCAAGCTATAGGTCCATAAGGTCCCCTTGGTAGCTCAAAAGGATTTAGTTGAGAATCAGTTTTTGGGTTAATTTGAATTGTTCAAATTAATAAGAGCGATTAATTATATATGATATAATTAAATTGATTCAATTATATATGATATAATTGTTATAATGTATTTGATACATTATAGTTTAACTGGAGGAAATAAATATTTGAATGAGATTTAAATATATTTTCTTTGAATGTGATTCATAGTTATTAGATTTAATATAAATATGATTTACATTAAATGCCATAAAATAGAGAAAAGAAACTATAGTTTATGTTGTATGTGATACAATATTAAAACTATAGGTTGTATGTTATATTTGATATAACATATAGTTTAATATAAATATAATATGATAAGTTAGTTATCATATTTATTTATATTATTTTATTATTTTGAATAATAACTTCCTATTTTCTCTCCAACGACCTTGGTGGGTGGTTATTGATTTTGTGGCAAGTGGTATAAAAGAAAATTAGTTTTCTTCTTCTTCCCGACCACTTGAAAGATTGAAGGCATTGGCTGTAACATTGAGATTTGGCAGAAGTGTTCTGTGTGTGCTTCAGTCTTCATCTTCCTTCAAATTCAAACAATCCCTCCTAATCAAAATAGTCAGAGCCCACAACTCCTAGGTTCTCACTCTAAGAATACCAAAGGCTCATTGTTGTTGTGTTTGCATTTGGTTTGAGAAGTTCTTGAAGAAAGTCTTCAAAAGGTTGTTGTGTTCGAGGGAATTACATGAAGAAAGGTTCTTCAAAGGTGATATTTCTCGAACCCTTCTTCCTTGTAAAAATTATGTTGTAATTTGTTATGAATGCATATCTTGTATGTTTACTGTAAATTTAGTTTTCAATAAAAATGGAATTTGGACGATCCACTTCTGCTCAAGTATCTCTCCTGTAAAACGAGTTCCTTCAGGAACACAGCTATACAAGAATGAGTTCACTTCTTCTCTAATGTTAGGGTAAGATGACAAGTTACTCCCTTAAGGGCTGATTTCGAGGTTTGAACAATGTGGCGTCACACCTTTTCCTGGCTCAAGAGAGGTTCAACTATAGTTGGACGATAACTTATTCTTCATAGAGGAATCAGTGGTACTTAAGATGTTAAATATAATTACAGGGAAAAATGATAATTTTGATTCAACTGTACTTACGAGCAATTTGTGAATGATCAACGCATCGTTGATTGGTTATATCCAATGAACATAGAAATATATCTGTAGTGCAAAGAGTGCAGCTGTCAGTCTTTAGTGCAGTGACCTATAGTTAATAGAAGTTGGTTAATTTAATTAAAGAGTTTGATTAATTAATCAAGTACCATTGGAGCTTCAATTTATAGGTCCATGAGGTCTCTTCATTAGCTCAATTGAGATTCGGGAGAATCGAATTAATTTTGGATCAATTTGAATTGTTCAAATTAATAAAGGGAATCAATTAGATGAGATATAATCAATATAAAATTAATTATATGAGATATAATTAATATAATGTATATGATACATTATAATATAAAGTTTTATTTGAGAGAGAATAAATATTTCAATATGATTCATATAAAACTATAGGTTAGAATTAATGTGAATATGATTCATATTAAATACTATAGGTTAAATGAGAGAATATTCAAACTATAGATTATATTATATTTGATATAATTACTATAGGTTATATGTTATATTAGATATAGCATATGGTTTCAATATATGATATATAGTAAGTTGGTTATTTTATACATATATATATATATATTATTAAATTATTTTTTTTAATTATTTAGTTATTGAGAGGGAGTTATGCGATAATTCCCTTCCATTCACTTGTGGAATGTGGGTAACAAGAAGTTAGGGATTTATTCCCTTATTCTTGGATTCTCACGTAGAAACTCACAGAAAACAAAAGAGATTGCTTACTCAGTCTATGCAATTCTCTCTCAAATTCAATTCCCCTTTCCCTGCCAAAATTGAATGAAGCCCACGAAACTCTCGTTGGTTCTCTACCCTCCAAAAATACTGAGGTCTCTGTGTGGTAGTGTCTGAAATTAGAATTCCAATTACTTTGTTCTTGAGTTCATGGGAGAACAAAGAGTTCGTGACCAAAGAGGGATCGTGAAGAGATTAATCTTCAAGGGTAAGTGTTCTTCGACTCTTTGATTCTTCTAATGTTATGTACAACATGTTTAACTGTGAATGTATATTTTATTTTTCGTCCTCTGTAATTTATACGTTGTGTAAAATTAAATTGGGACTACGATCCGCTTCTGCTTCGGGTGTTCACACATCCTTTTAGTTGGTACCAGAGTGTAGGTCTAGTCCTAATTTCAATTTTGAACTTTAATTAAGAGTAATGGTGGGTTCATTATTTAACATTGATGAATGTTGAGTGGGTTTTGCATGTTTTGATGTTTTTGAGATTGACCATTTAGAATTCTACTATTTTTTGTTCGGTATGTAAATGGCCCATTATTTTGTGTATAATTATTACTATCGAGTCTGTATTTGTTGTTCATGTTGATTGTGATCAAGGTTCTGGATTCAATTTGGTAGAAAACAGAGCACTTTTCATCAATTTCTGATGAACGGGCGAAGAATAACAAGGGATTTGCTTTACAGCATCACGACATCATTGCAATGATGGCCTGACGCTATAAGGCAGAACCCTTAGCATCACAATGCTCCAACCGTAGCATTGCAACGCTATAAGCGCTCTTTTGCAAATCGAAGGATGCCAACATCGCAACGGTGAGGGAAAGCATTGCGTGTTAATTGGATTGGTCAGACTGGCGGTTCGAAGGATCGATGTGGTCCAGTAGCTGTTTTTCTTCTGTTTTTTAATTACTACTTGTAATAATTAAGGTTTTTGATTAATTATATTAATATAATTGTTATATTAATTTAATTAATGTCTAAGGAAGCCAATCCCGATCCAAATTATTACTTTTAATTATGCATGTGATGTATGATTAATTTTATTTTTATATATATGTCATAATGTATTTCATATAGAAAAATCCGACCATAGGATATACATTCATTCAAGCATCATTTAATATAAATTAATATAAATGTTATATTATAATGTTGCATGATTTAATTAATCATGATCATGCATCATTTAATATAAATTATTATAAATGTTGTTAAAAGTTATTAATATTTTAGTGGCACTGTTGACACACCACAAAATATTTTAACGTTACTTTAAATAGTGTTGTTAATAATAGTATTTTGTGACTTTTTTTTATCTGATACTAAAAATTAACTTTTAGCAGCAGAAATTTTGTGTTGCTAAAAAATTATCACTGAATATTATTTTTCTTATAGTGTAATAATATAACAAGGCTAATAAATTGATATAACTAAGAAACTAAGGATATTGTGGAGATGTCAGTAGGTATTTGAGGAACGTTTCTGATAACCATTGTTTTGTTTTGAAGACAACTATTTGCTCTGCAGGGCCTGCAAGGCAAACTACAACGGTTGTCTCAGTAGGATACAATGACTAACTCCAGTAAAACTGCAATCTCAAACTACTCGGATCTAGAAAAAACTTTTGGATACCTTGTTCTCAATTAACCTAAAGATTGAGGAAAGAAAGAAAGGATGGAACTCTTTAATTTGGAATGGGATGCAACAAATGAAGAAAGAAGTTGCTATATATAAACTTACAACTTAGTAGCTCTCCAAAATACAAAATCAAATCAAATAAATACAAAATTGAAATATTTGTCAAATTTAACCTAATTGAGTTGTTACTTGACCAAAATCAAATGTAACTCATTCAAATTGAAGAAACTAAAAATTTAATTTTCATATATGTTATACTTGTACATTTCATCTAATTTTATGGTTTCAATCTAATTTGAAATTTCTAATTATCCATGAATTTAATCTACACAATAAAATCCATTTTTTATGTTTCAAATATTCATAAAAGTTTCACTTTCTTTCACTATAAATATCGAACAATCCCCCACATGAAAGAAAGTAAAAGAAAATCAAACAAAAGTCGTGGAGAGCAAATAGACAAGTTATGCATTAGGAAATAAGTCTTTTGGAGTTAAACCTTTCTTAGTGAATATCAATAAAAAATCAAACAACTCATTTTGTATCTCTGAGTTCTATACGTTTGTGTTTATTTTGATCTTTGATAAAATACTGAATTCATGAGAACTTTAGAGAACATAATGAAGGGATCAAACACTTCGATTTTGCAGCAAAAGTAATTGGTATACTTTCTTTGATTTATTTAGAATTAAAATACTAATTAAAAAGGGGGTTAAGCATATATTAACTTTGACGTATGCACTGTCGTGATCTACCTTCTCATCTACCTTCTTCTGATTAATCCATCACCACAAGATCTTTCTTGCTATGCCTCTTGTAGAGAGACAAACTTTTGGGAGCCTCTTTAAAAGAAGATAAGGAAAAAATGAGAATCATAAAGAGCTGTTTTATGTGATTTTCCTTTGAGAGCATGTGAGTCCACAGAGAATTTCGATGGTAGGATTTCAAAATAACTGGACTCTCTTGTTCTCCCCTCTATAAGGTCTTACTTATAAGAACCTAATTAGTGCAGCTCAAATTATTTATATTAATATTTTAATATCTCATATTAAAATAGAAATATCTAATTATTTGAATCACATTTAAATAATTTAATGCTCCCATATTATATAGTTTTTATTTGCATCTCATTCAAATTAATTTTATAATACTGTATCAAATATAATAAATATATTTTTTCCTCAATTTAACACATTAATTTGAACAATTCAAATAATCTTTCAACACTATTGATCCATGTTGGTCCACTATGAGCTAGCAAAAATGGACCTTATGTACCTACAGATTATAAGCTCAATAATCAAATTTCATTCATTAACTATAGGGCATTCCACTATAAACCTATAGTTGCACTCTTATGTACTGTAGGACAAGTTACTGATGACTGGATATTGGAAGCCAATTTTACTCGACAATCAACTTCCCTTGGACGCGGTGTGCGAAGCATGTTCCTAAGATATGCGTTCATAGTCATGCATCGATGGTCATGCGTTGGAATGAAAATTGCATTAACGAATATATGCGATGACCATGCGTCCTGCCACAAGTTTTCTTGTGTTCATGCCAAGTATAACATGAACGCAAGTTTCTTGGGTAATCCAAGGTCGAACATAGGGACTTGTAGCTATATGTTTGCGGTGATGTGCATGCGGCTGTTTGAATAAAAGAATGGAGAGGATGTTGCTATGTTAATCCTACTCCTACTCCTATCTATCAGACAACGCAATGAGAATATGCATGAAAGGTAGAGATGCGACAAACCTTGACATGAAATAAATGTGTGGGAAAATAGATAAAATGCGGAGATGTTTTCATTGAAAAACTTAAAAGTGATCGCAAGGGCAACCCTAGTCAACGTAATCCATGCAATCATGCTACAACCATACACGGCAAGTCATTTTCCAACGGAAATGCGGTGCTCCTAATTCTAAGGCGCATGTGTTGAACGCAAAGTGTCCATAGAGCTTATTCCTAAGTCTCTACTCTTGTTCTATGCGATGATGCAGAATGCATGAAAGCAAGGTGACTGCATTCAATTGTATCCTATCTCTAGGATGCATTCGATACGTTAATAACAAATAGTGCTCATTCCTAAGCGCCTATCTCTTGTGTTATCTGTTCTAATCTGACTCTCTCGAGCCTAGATTCTAACCTGACCT
>NC_143480.1:62893492-62922342 GCF_027475165.1 Benincasa hispida | reverse complement strand
GTCCCTAAACTTTAGAAGAAATCTCAAAGACGACGAGATAGAGGAATAGGCTGCTCTTACCCATCTCCTTCCACATTTGAACCTTACTAGTTGAACGGACCACTGGACATGGAAACTCAACCATACCGGTTTCAATACAAAGTCTTTATACTTTTCCCTCATGTCCAACCCGCACCCATCTTCAACTATCTTTTGCAGAAAATTGTGGAGCTGTTTCTGCTCGAAGAGAGTTAAATTCCTCCTCTGGGAAATCACAAATTCATGTCTAAACACTATGGACAGGTTACAGAAACGTTGCCCATGGATAAACCTATCTCCCTCTTGGTGCTGCCTTTGTCGATAAATAACGAAACTATTCAGCATGTTTTCTTTGACTGTCCATTTTCTAGAGGGATATAGACGGAAGTCTTTTCTACCTTCAACTGGTCTTTGACTTTCCCAAATGACTTACAAAGCTAGCTTCACCTACTAATTAGCTAGACTCCTTTCAAAGCTTTCAAAGTACGTCTCTGGTTAAGCATTATTTGTGCTATTTTCTGGAAGATATAAGATGAAAGAAATGCTAGAATCTTCCAGGACAAGGCCAAGACAACAAATGACATTATTGAAACCATCATTCACAATGTTTTGTTTTGTTTTTTTTGCAAAGATTTATGGACTATACACAATTATAGTTTTTCTTTCCTTGTTGCAAATTGGAAACACCTTTTGCACTCTTTATGAATGAGTTTTTTTTTGTACACCCTATGATTGGGGTCCTCATGTACATTTGGATATCTTTGGATAATTCATTTAATCAATGAAACTGTTTCTTTTATATATATATATATATATATAAAGATAAGGCGGATGAATTTACTCTCCATCATATCATGAAATAATAATGAAAATGTGAATAAAATATTTCTAATATGAAAAAAAGGCGTAAATTTATTGATGAAATAATTTTTTATTGTAAATATTCATTTTTTTAATTAAGTTTTTGTATTTATAATTTTTTTTTAGAAATATCCCTAATTTTTTTGAAAATTTTTGAATGTTGCTATTCTTATTTTACGATTTATTCTAGGCTGCACTTATCAACTAATTTCAACTAAAAACAACTAAAAATATATCATACTTACTATTTTTTTTAAAAAATCAAGCTATAATAGATCACAAAGTAGAAATTGTAGTACTTATTTAAATTTAACGTTCTAGAAATCAACTCGGTTAAGAATAAAATTGATTTTCCCATTAATATGAACGTATGACTAAAGTCTAAGAATGAATTAGAATGGCGTCGTATTACTTTTTTTTTTACATTTTTTTTCTAATGCGAATATGGCAAACGTTTGTGTAGACTGGCTCATGTCCATTTTGTTAATTATTTTCAATTGGACTAAAGTCATGTTTATTGCTCCGTAATCAAAATTGCTAATTGTAATGATTTTTGTTACTATTTATAAATCATAGAATTTTGTTAACTAGTTTTTTAAAAATGTATTTTAGTGTGCTTCACTTTTCATATTACGATTGATTTATCATGTTTATTGAAGTAAACATGGCCTAAATTCTTATGGCTTTTGTACCATGTAAGACCACCCAACTCCCACTACTTGAAAACGTGTAACATGAACATTCAAGTGGGCCATGTGCCATCGATCCAAAGGTTTGATTTTAGACTCTCTCACATTTCGCTTATGTTGAACTAATTTCCATTAAGATATTTATATATCTTTAAATTAAAGGTTGGATATAGATATCAATGAATAATTAATATTTTTGATATATTATATTATATTATATATATATATAAAATATTATTCATATAAATAAAATTTTTAAAAAGATCCATTTACACCCCTAGATTTTGAGATTTATATTCACCAGAGTTTAGTCTTCATCATAATTTCATTTAAAACCGTTAATGCATAACTTTCACACGTGTATAAGATTGAAGGATAAGTACAAATTACAAAGAAATGCATTAACCAAATAGATAGCAGTAGTTTTTTGTAATCAAAATTTGAGCATTTTTTTGTTGCCTCACCTTTCTCTAGTTCTTCCTCGATTTATTTAGAAAGAATTACATAATAATTTTACATAATATGGTGAATTTTTTTTGGAGCATTATAATTTAACTAAGGTGGGTTTGAGTTGATTTTGAATAGAATCTAGCAAAAATAGTTGTAGTATAAATTGACTTTTTAATATAAATTAGTTATAAAATTAGAGAGAAATTATAAATTTAGCACATAAAAAATTCATTTAGGTCGAATTGAAAATAAAGTAAAAATATATAGAGTGCAAAATGCAAAAAATAAATTTGTTAATCTTTGAAAACGATGATTGCTATAATTGCAGGCTGTTTTTCTCTTCAAGTCCGAGTCAACATCACTTCAGATATTCCACATCGGAAACTTGCATATAAAATTAATATTATTTTATTCGAAAGAAGAAATTGCCAGATACGATCTTATTTGAACAGGATCTGTTCTATAGGTTGTACGTCTGTATCCTCGAACCGTAGTTTGGTGGATGAACCACTGCCTTGTTGGCTGGGGCGTGATTAATGGTTCAACGGATACTTCGTCTAGCGGCTGTAGATGATCGTTTTCCAGTGGGTTGGTCACAAGGCGATCTGACAAACTTTAAAATATTTTTCTTTTGCCTCTTTCTCATGGATTGCTAAGTTTGTCTGCTGCCTTGTTGCTGCTTTGTCGTTGTTTTGTTTTTGTGACTGAGATTTTGGATGGATTTATGATATCATCTCTCTTTCACTCAAATTCACCATTCATTATGCGTGTATTCACTAGATGTGAGTTATGAGCAACGTGGATGTTCTATTTATGCTCATAAACTGTTTGATGAAATGCCTCACACAGCCCTGTTGTTGCAACTCAAGAAGGTTTGTTTGTTTTATTGCTTCTGCTGCAATATGTTTCTAATTTAACCATATTCAAACATGTTGTGGCTTGCCCCCAAATAAAATGTGCTGAAAATTCATCTTCCAAAAGCTTAAAACCAAACTAACAATCAACTCCCATTAAGGTTGACACCTGAAATTTCCCTTTTAAATTGTTATGTCTCACTCTCATTTATGCTTGGGCTTTGTTTCTACATATTCTGCTGCTGCTCTGAAACTGGGGAAGTACCCATTCCCTTGGTCTATCGCTTGAAAAGCATCCCAGGTAGTTCTCGACCTTCATAAACATGGGAATGGTAATGTAGATTTTTTACATGTCAAAGTCAAACAAATGTTTGGGAAAAGTTTCCTAGTTTGGTTAAAATCCCATTGTTTTATTAGTCTGTTCACACCCTCAACTCAACTAAAAGTTTCAACTATAGCCCCAAAAGTGTCAACTAAGTCTTATCTTGTTAATAACACAACTTAAATGTTGTCAAATAAGTACTGCCTTATTCTAGTTTACTCTTTGGTATAACATTGGGACAAATCTTACAATTCTGAATCCACTTACCCGGTCAATATTTCAAGATTTTCATAATTTTCTAGTTGAGGGAAGTAGTGTAACACTAGTTATAAAGTTGGTAAATTATTTAAGAACAGATTACTTGTATTAGTTACATTTCTGTTACACCTGTTATAATTTTTGCCCCCTATTTTTAAAAGAGAAGATTCATGTATAAAGTAAGAGTTTTATGAAATCTTCTTCTTATTAGTGATACCTTTGTTTTTCTTCTGCAGAAAACCAGAGATAGAGGGTCATG
Organism: Benincasa hispida; assembly: GCF_027475165.1. Lineage (NCBI taxonomy): Eukaryota > Viridiplantae > Streptophyta > Magnoliopsida > Cucurbitales > Cucurbitaceae > Benincasa > Benincasa hispida. The sequence continues at coordinate 62,918,631 of NC_143480.1, read as the reverse complement.
GAAAACTTGGATTTTCATTTATGCTTCTTAACTGTTTGCCTGAAATGCTTCAGAAGAGCCCTGTTGGTGAAAAAAACTTTAAATAAATGAAAAACCAAGTTGTTTGAAAATCCCACATTGCTAGTTTTATAACTTTGAGTCTCCTTTATAAACCTCCACTTTTAGTTGTGGGTTTGGCCCCAAGAGGCACCCATGTTTTAGAGAGAGTGAGAAGATAGACAAAGGTGGGTTTGGTGGACATTCCACACATATCGTCAACGCATCAGTTTCAGTGTAGCTCTGATCAAGTTAGATTTATTTTTCTATGCTGTTTTATCCAGCGAGCTCCGCGATTCAGCCTGTAACAAGTTTTTGGTACTTGTTCCAACAATTTTAAGACGATTTTCCATTTGCCACTGTTGTGGTGACCCTTTCTCAGAATGACATTATGTCCTCCGACTTTAACCATCCGTTTCGATTCGAAGGATCAAACTTCAAATGTTGGAAGCAGAAGATGCTATTCTTCCTCACCATCAAGAAGGTTGTTGATGTCTGCGCCACAGCGAAGCCAACTGTCCCAATGGAAGATCCGACTGAACAACAGATTAGAGATGCAGCTGATTGGGAAGAAAAAGATTTTCTATCCAAACATTTTATTTTAAACTGTTTGACTGACGATTTGTATGATTATTACGGTACAATGAAGACAACAAAAGAAGTATGAGATACTCTGCAAAAAGAATACGATTCCAAGGAGGCCGACTCGGAAAAATATGTCGTCAGCCATTACTTGAAGTTCCAAATGACGGATGACATGTCTGTAGAGGCCCAATCCCCTGAATTGTAGAAGATAATCCACGAAATTATAAGCGAAGGTATGCCTCTGAATGAGCAATTTCAAATTGTTGTCATTATTAACAAATTGCCTCCATTGTGGAAGGACTTTAAGAATACCTTAAGGCATAAGACCAAGGAGTTCTCGTTGGAAAGTTTGATCACCTGCTTGAGGATCAAGGAGGAAACTTGGAAATAGGACCAGAGGGAAGAGATAAACACCGTACCGAGAAAGCCCTCCTCAACTATTGTGAAACTTGACCAAAAGCAAAAAGGAACCAAGAGGAAAGGTTGGAATCGTGGATCCAGTACAACCAGAACAACTAGAAGAAACATAACCCCCTAGAGAAACGATACAGTTCCTCTGCTTTAACTATAACAAACCTAGGCATATGACTAAGAACTGTAGGAACAGACGACATCCTGCTGAGTAGGCGAACTTGACAAAGGAGCCCTTAGTAGCCATGATCACAAAAGTAAATGTGATCGGTGGCTCTGATGGGTGGTGGATAGATACTGGTGTTATGCGCCATGTCTGTCATGACCTAAGTCTCTTTAAATCTTATACTGACACTAAGGATAAAAATATACTGTCGGAGGATCACTGCTCAATGAAAGTTATTGGAATCGGTGAGGTGGAGCTGAAGTTTACTGTCGGGAAGACTCTCACTTTGAAGGATGTCCTGCACACTTTGGAGATAAGAAAGAATTTGGCCTCGAGCTATTTCCTCAACAAAGTCGGCTTCACTTAGACAATAGAGGCATATTTATATACCTCCACTAAGAATACTGTATTTGTAGGGAAGGGTTATGTAGCTGAAGGCATGTTTAAATTAAACCTAGACTTAAATAAAATGAAATCTTCTGTTTATATGCCGTGTTCATTCAATGTTTGGCGTGGTAGATTTTGTCATGTTAATAAAAGAGTAATTAGTAACATGATTAGGTTGAAAATGATTCCTAAGTTATTTATGCATGAATTTGATAAATGCGAATATTGTAGTCAGGCTAAAATAGCTAAGACTTCACATAAATCCGTACTTAGAGAATCTGAGCATCTAGATTTAATTCATTCTGGCTTATGTGAATTCAACGGTGTCTTAACTAGGAATAGTAAAAGATACTTTATCACTATTGATGACTGTTCAAATTTCACGTTCATATATTTGCTGAAAAATAAGAGTGATGCTTTTGATGTCTTTAAACTTTTTATGATTGAAGTAGAAAACCAATTTAACTGAAAGGTTAAGAGATTTCATAGTGATAGGGGAACTGAGTACGACTCATATAGTTTCAACGAATTCTATAATTGCATTGAATAATACATGAAAAGACTGCACCCTATTCTCCTGAAATGAACGGAAAAGCAGAAAGAAAAAATAGAACTATATCTGAATTAGTAGTTGTTATTTTGCTTAATTCAAGAGTTGCATCTTATTGGTGGGGTGAAATTATCTTACCCTGTGTCATGTCCTAAATAGAATACCAAAATCTAAAAACACAACTTCAACTTACGAAATTCTTAAGAATAAGAAACCTAACTTGTCATACTGTAGAACTTGGAGGTATTCAACCTTTGTAAGAATACCAGACCTTGAAAGAAGAAAACTTGCTAGTAGAGCCTATGAGTGTGTCTTTATAGGTTATGGCGTACATAGTAAATCCTAAATGTTCTATGATCTAGTAAACTAAGTGACTATTGAGTTAAATGATGTTGACTTCTTTGAGGATAAATTTCCTTTTAAATCTAGAAATAGTGGGGCTCGAGTTCTAGTAGTCTACCACCTATTAGAAGCCTAACTTCTAACGAAGAAGCTAACCCAAAGCTTAAGAGAAGTAAAAGAACTAGAACTGTCAAGGGATTTGGGAATGACTTCCAGACCTATAATATAGAAGAAGATCCTAAAGACCTAAAAGAAGTCATGTCCTCTATAGATGTCAACTTATGGCAAGAAGCTATAAATGATGAAATGGACCCTCTTGAGTTAAATAGGACTTGGCATTTGGTAGACTTACCCCCTGGTTGCAAAGTAATCCTAAGGAAGAAACTCAAACCTAATGGAATAGTTGACAAGTTCAAAGTCAGACTTGTAGCTAAGGGTTTCAGACAAAGAGAAAACATAAATTTTTTTTTACACAATCTCCCCTGTGACTAGGATCACCTTAATTCATGTGTTGTTTTCTTTTGCTGCCCTTTTTCCTCTAATTTTATGTTTCTCGAGCCATTCCAATTTTTTGAAGCGTGTGAGTTTTCCATCGGTTTTGGTGTAGCTTTGATCGAATCAGATTTAATTTTCTGGGCTGTTTTATCCTGGGGACACGTGGCCATAGTTGAACTGTTTGCACAAGGGGCAGAGTCGCGAAACGTCTTAAAGAGAGCGAGCTCCCTGACTCAACCAACAATAAGTTTTTGTTTTGCAAGTTATTTTTTGACGTCAGACACTGTTTGTTCAGAACTGTTTTCTATTCAATGGAGGTAGTTGTTCCAACAATTTTAAGATGGTTGTCCATTTGCCGCTGTTGTGGTGGCCCTTTCTCGGAATGACATTATGTCCTCCGACCTTAACCGTCCGTTTCGATTTGAAGGACCGAACTTCAAATGCTGGAAGTAGAAGGTGCTATTTTTCCTCACCATCGGAAGGTTGTTGATGTTTGCACCACAGAGAAGTCAACTGTTCCAATGGAAGATTCGATTGAACAACAGATCAGAGATGCAATTGATTGGGAAGAAAAAGATTTTCTATCCAAAAATTTTATTTTAAACGGTTTGCTGACGATTTGTATGATTATTACAGTATAATGAAGACAACAAAAGAAGTATGAGATACCCTGCAGAAAAAAATATGATTCCGAGGAGGCCGGCTCGAAAAAGTATGTCGTCAGTCGTTACTTGAAGTTCCAAATGACGGATGACATGTTTGTGGAGGTCCAATCCCATGAATTGCAGAAGATAATCTACGAAAATATAAGCGAAGGTATGTTTCTGAATGAGCAATTTTAAATTGTTGTCATTATTGACAAATTGTCTCCATTGTGGAAGGACTTTAAGAATACCTTAAGGCATAAGACTAAGGAGTTCTCCTTAGAGAGTCTGACCACCTGCTTAAGGATTGAGGAGGAAACTCGAAAGCAGGACCAGAGGGAGGAGGTAAACATTGTATTGAGAAAGCCCACCTCAGTTATTGTGAAACTTGACCAAAAGCAAAAAGGAACCAAGAGGAAAGATTAAAATCATGGATCCAGAACAACCATAACAACTAGAAGAAACAGAACCCCCCTCCAGAGAAACAGCACAGTTCCTTTGCTTTAACTATAATAAACTTAGGCATATTGCCAGGAACTGTAGGAACAGACAACGTCCTGCTGAGCAGGCGAACCTGACAAAGGAGCCCTTAGTAGCCATGATTACAAAAGTAAATGTGATTGGTGACTCTAATGGGTGGTGGATAGACACTGGCGCTATGCGCCATGTCTGTCATGACCTAAGTCTCTTTAAATCTTATACCAAAGCTAAGGATAAAAACATACTGTCGGGGGATCACTGCTCAACAAAGGTTGCTGAAATCGGTGAGGTGGAGCTGAAGTTTACCTCTGGGAAGACTCTCACTTTGAAAGATGTTCTACATACTTCGGAGATAAGAAAGAATTTGGTCTCAGGCTATCTCCTCAACAAGACCGTCTTTACTCAGACAATAGGGACATATTTATATACCCCCACTAAGAATAATGTATTTGTAGGGAAGAGTTATGTAACTAGGAGCATGTTCAAATTAACCTAGACTTAAATAAAATGAAATCTTTTATTTATATGCTGTGTTCATTTAGTGTTTGGCATGCTAGACTTTGTCATGTTAATAAAAGATTAATTAGTAACATGATTAGGTTAGAAATGATTCCTAAGTTATTTATGAATGAATTTGATAAATGCGAATATTGTAGTCAGGCTGAAATAACTAAGACTTCCCATAAATATGTACTTAGGGAATTTGAGCCTCTAGATTTAATTCATTCTGACTTATGTGAATTTGATGGTGTCTTGACTAGGAATAGTAAAAGATACATTATCACTATTAATAACTGTTCAAACTTCACGTTCATATATTTGCTGAAAAATAAAAGTTATACTTCTGATGCCTTTAAACTTTTTATAACTGAAGTAGAAAACCAATTTAACCGAAAGATTAAGAGACTTCATAGTGATAGGGGAACCGAGTACGACTCAAATAGTTTTAACAAATTCTATAATTCACATGGAATAATACATGAAAAGACTGTACCCTATTTTCCTGAAATGAACGAAAAAGTAGAAAGAAAAAATAGAACTCTATCTGAATTAGTAGTTGTTATTTTGCTTAATTCAAGAGTTGCGTTTTATTGGTAAGGTGAAATTATCCTTACTGTGTGTTGTGTTCTAAATAGAATACCAAAATCTAAGAACACAACTTCACCTTACGAAATTCTTAAGAATAAGAAACCTAACTTGTCATACCTTAGAACTTGGAGGTAGGGTTGGCAAAAAAACCTGCAGGGGCGGGTCCCCACGGGGCTATGACCCATTCGGGTCGGGGATTCCTCGGTTTGACTGTGGGGTGGGATCAAATTGGAAAAAAATTTTGGGGCCCCGTTCGGGGACGAGGACGATATCCCCGCCCAAACTTCGACCCTGATTAATCCCCAAACCTGGTTTGATATATTTATACTTTTTTAAATATATATTTACAATATATAATATAATATATATATTTATTTATAATATAGTATTGGAGTCTAAAGTTAAATATTCAAACTCTAACTCTAAGCCCAACAAGCCAAGTCCAAACCTAAAAATTAAAAAAACCCTAAACTGAAAAATCACACCACAGTCATACAATTCAAGCCTGCTGCTAGTGCCGTTCAACTTCAAGCCTTCTGCCTCTGCGTTCAACCCTATATGCTGCCACTCTGAAGAGTGAAAAAGACTATTGTGACTGCGTGTTGCCATTCTGCGTTCAAGCCTACTGCCAACTGCCATTCAACTTCAAGCCTGCTGCCGAAGTCCTGCCAGCTGCCATTCTGATCGAGCTCTGAAGAATACTGCGTTCAAGTACTGTTCGTTCAAGCCGCTGCTGTCCGAGATCTGTTTCCGTTCAAGCTGAGGTTTGCGCACGATAAAAATTTCCTTTCGTTCTCTTGTTTGATTTTTTTTTCATTGTAAATTTAATCACTCGAAGTTAATTTTTATCAAAATTAGTTAATACTTTTAATAATTTCATGTAAAGAATATATATTTAAATGCTTTGAGTCTTTATGTATGTTTAAATGCTTTGAATTTTAGGCTTGAATATGTTTGAATACTTTGAATTTTGGGTTTGAATATGTTTGAAAAATATCTCAATAATTCTAATTCTTGAATTTTGGGGTTGAATATGTTTGAATGCTTGAAGTCTTTGTGTTTGTTCAAATTTAATTTAAAATTATTGTTTGAATGTTAGAATTTTGGGATTGAATCCCCGTGGGGAATTAATAGGGGAATCCCTGCGAGGCCCTCGTTTCTCCAACGGGGATGGGAGTGAATTTCCCCCACGGGATTGGGGACGCCCCTCCCCCCTTCCCCCTCCCCGACTTGGAGATGTCCAACCTTTGTAAGAATACCAGACCCTAAAAGAAGAAAACTTGCTAGTAGAAACTATGAGTGTGTTTTTATAGGTTATGTCGTGCATAGTAAAGCCTAAAGGTTCTATGACCTAGTAAACTATTGAGTCAAATGATATTGACTTCTTTGAGGATAGATTTCCTTTTAAATTTAGGAATAGTGGGGCTCGAGTTCTTGTAATCTACCACCTATTAAAAGCCCAACTTCTAATGAAGAAGCTGACCCAAAGCTTAGGAGAAGTAAAAGAACTAGAATTGTTAAGGGTTTTGGGAATGACTTCCAGACCTATAACATAGAAGAAGATCCTAAAGACCTAAAAGAATCCCTATCCTCTGTAGATGCCAACTTATGGAAATAAGATATAAATGATGAAATGGACCCTCTTGTGTTAAATAGGACTTGGCATTTGGTAGACTTGCCCCCTGGTTGCAAAGCAATAGGTTGTAAATGGATCTTAAGGAAGAAATTCAAACCTGATGAAACAGTTGACAAGTTAAAGCCAGACTTGTAGCTAAGGGTTTCAGACAAAGAGAGAATATAGATTTCTTTGACACCTTCCCCCTTGTGACTAGGATCACCTTAATCCGTGTGTTGTTTTCTCTTGCTACCCTAAACAACTTTTTAATTCATTAGATGGATGTAAAGGCTGCATTCCTGATCGATGAACTTGAAGAAGAGATTTACATGGAACAACCTGAAGGCTTCGTAGTCCATGGTTAAGAGACCAAGGTTTGCAAGTTAGATAAACCTCTCTATGGCTTGAAACAAGCTCCTAAGCAATGACATGAAAAATTTGATAACCTAATCCTGTCTAAAGGTTTCAAAATCAATGGAAGTGACAAATGCATCTACTAAAAATTTGAAAACAATCTTTGCACTATCATATGTTTGTATGTGTATGATTTGTTAATTTTTGGATCAAACCTATACGTTATAAATGATGTTAAATCCTTGTTGAGTGCAAACTTTGATGTGAAAGACTTAGGTTCTAATGAAGTGACAAATGCATCTACTACAAATTTGAAAACAATCTTTGCACTATCATATGTTTGTATGTGTATGATTTGTTAATTTTTGGATCAAACCTATACGTTATAAATGATGTTAAATCCTTGTTGAGTTCAAACTTTTATGTAATCTTAGACATAAAAGTAGCTAGGTCTGAAAAGGAAATTTCTTTAAATCAATCTCATTATATAGAGAAGGTTCTAATGAAATATAATTACTTTGAATGTAAACCAACATGTACTTTTTATGACCCTAGTGTTAAGTTGTTCAAGATCACTAGTGACAATGTTAATCAACCTGAGTATGTGAGCATCATAGGCAGTCTTAGATACGTTGTTGACTGCACTAGGCCGAATATAGCTTATGTTGTAGGATTACTTTGTAGGTTTAAAAGTAGACCTAATATAAAGCATTGGAATGTTATAAAAAGGGTTATGGGGTATTTGAAAAAAACCCAAAATCTAGGATTACATTATCATAAGTTTCCCACTGTCCTGGAAGGATTCATCAATGCTGACTGGAACTCTCTCTCAGATGATTCAAAGACTACAAGTGGCTATATTTTCAATACAGCAGGCAGAGTTGCCTTTTGGAAGTTCAAGAAACAGACTATCTTAGCCCAATCTACGATGGAGTCAGAAATGATAGCACTAGCAACAACTAGTGAAGAAGTAGGCTGGCTTAGAAGTCTGCTATCAGAGATTCCCTTATGGAAAAAACTGGTACCAACCATAATCATCTATTGCGTTAGTATTGTAGCAATCACAAAAGTTCAGAACCGTTATTATAACGAAAAGAAAAGACAAATACGTCATAAACACAATACCATTAGAGAATTCCCCACTATTGGTGTAGTTAGAGTGGATTACATACGGACTGGCGAAAACTTGATAGATCATTTGACGAAAGGACTGGCCAGAGAGAAGGTTTTCAAAACTTCAGAAAGGATGGGACTTATAGCTTTAGAAAGATGAATCACTGTGAGGGAAACCCAACTTGTAGACTGGAGATCCCAAGAAACAAGTTCAATGGGTAATAATTAATGTCAAGTGGGGTACCTAGCTGTAGGAGTACTTTTGATAGACTCACCTATGTGAATGTGCAAATGGGGGCTGTTTCCTATGGAGTCTTAGGCAAACTCTCTAGAGCGTTCACTAAACCAAGATACACATGTTAGGCCTTAAAGCACGGGCTTTTGAACTACACCCTAATGATGTTGTGTGTGAGATGTTGTTAGAGATAGAGTTCAAAACCAAAAGTTACTCTAGTATATTTTGAATCATCTACACTATGTAAAGGTTCAAGTCGTAAGACACATTTGCTTATGCACAATATTGTACAGACTGATATTGCTTGATTAAAAAAAAAAAAACGTTTTCTTGTACTCCTAAAAGTTTTTCAAGTGGGGGATTATTGGTGAAAAAACTTTAAATAAATGAAAAACCAAGTTGTTTGAGAATCCCACATTGCTAGTTTTGTAACTTGGAGTCTTTTTTATAAACCCCTACTTTTAGTTATAGGTTTGGGCCCCAAGAGGTACTCATGTTTTAGAGGGGGCGAGGAGATAGACAAAGGTGGGTTTGGTGAACACCCGACACGGGCGCACCAGCGCTGTTGTCCATCCATTGTGGCGAGGTGAGGCGAGCATGTATGTGGAGATTTCCTTCTATGATTTTTTCGATCGGTTCCAGTGCAGTGGATCACGTCAGATTTATTTTTCTATATTGTTTTATCCTGAGTACGTATGAAATTATTTTTATTAAAATAATAATAATAAATTTTTATTTTTCTCATCCTAGATATAACAACATTCTTCTCCTCTCCTCTCTGCTTACCGGCGAAAGATTTTCCTCCACTATTTTCTCTGATTTTACGTTTACTGAGCAATTCCAACTTTTTGAAGTGTGTGCTTTTCGATCGATTTCGGTGTAACTCTGATCTAATCAGATTTATTTTTCTGGTTGTTTTATCCTAGAGACGCCATGGCATAGTTGAACTGTTTGCACAAGGGGAAGAGCCGCGAAACGTCTTAAAGAGAGCAAACTCCATGACTGAGCCTGTAACCAATTTTTATTTTGTAGGTACTTTTTGTTGAGTTTTATGTTCTAAAGCTCGTGGTTTGTAAACAATAAAACTTATTTTGAAAATTCAATAAGTTGTTATGGAATATATGTATTGCTTATGAGAAATCCAAATAAACCTAAAAGACCCTTGACTATTACATTAGTACTTGAACTTTATGTGGAGACATAAAAATGGATCAGGTTCGAGTAAATAGTCAAAATGATATATAGTATATGAATAAGTTTAGTGCCTTATTCTAGTAACACTATTGGATGCGACCTACTCTGTAGTTGTTACAAAGAGTTGTAAAGTGCTACAAACGAAGTGATCCTAATTCATACATGTTTTGTCATGAGAAGTGGAGGCGTTGTGCAAAAGGGTTTGTACAAGATCGGACCACGAAATCAGTCACTCTTACTTTATAATGTTGTTTAATATTTAAGACTGACTATTTCAAAGCGATGACCTAGGTAACTTGACCTTAATCCTGAGCTAACTATGAACTCCTGTTATTCAGGATTATCCTTAGATTTGCATAGGTGAGGGTTGACTCAACAACGTCGGCTCAATAAACCCCCATTTCAGAGGTAAGACCGGATAGATAGCTGGGGACATATGGTGCAAGAAGGAATACACTCCTACCCATTGTTAAGGATAGTGAGAGGTTGTTCCCATAAGTGCTGATTCTAGGTCTTGAACAAGGGGCCCCATCCTCTCATTGGTTCAAGAGGGACTCGGTTTGTTGATTGGATCACAAATCAATTGTTCATTAGAGGATCAGTAGGACTTAACAAGAGGTAATCTCGGGGGTAAAACAAACATTTGACCCAACCATTATTACGAACAAACTGTGAAGGGTTAACTTACTAATCATGGTTATATCGAGTGGACATAATATATCTACAGTCAGGGGAGTTCAACTATGGGCTTTAGTGGAGTGACACATTAGTTAACGTATGGGGGTTAATTTTTGGTATAATGAGTTTAGCCAATTAATCTCGGATCGTTGGAGCCCATGATCTGTAGGTCTACAAGGTCCCTCTACTAGCTCGTAAATAGATTAGCTATAGAGTAGCGTGATAAATTAATTTGAAATGTTCAAATTAGAATTAAAGAAGTTAGTAATTATATGAGATATAATTACATGTTTAATTTTAAGAATTAAACGAAATTGAAAAATTAATATTTAAATATGATTTAAATATATAAAGGTGGATTTGTATAAAATTAATTTAATGTTTGATATTAAATTAATTAGAATTATTTAAATTATTTAAATAATTATTTATTAATTTTATTAGAAAAATTAATTTATGAAATTAATTTTGTAAAATTAATAATAATTTTCAATTTTAGAAAACAATTTGATTTTTGAAATCAATTAGAAAAATTGAAAAAGTTGGAAAAACACCAAAATGGATTTTCGGTTTTTTCCATTACATCTTCATAGGCTCACACAAAATCCACCAACTTTAGGCTTCAACTACTCAAGCATGAGCTACATCTCATGCAACTATCTTCTTTGCATGATAGTCTGCAATATATTGAGAAGATTGGAATGGAATTGAGGCATGCAATCGATAGAATTTTTGCTGAAAAATTCGTGGTGAAGAAGGTGTTCTTCAAGTGGGTTGCTGCTGTGAGTTCTTCTCCAAGTTTCCTTCATTCAAGCTTATTTTGAGTCTCACAACTCAATCTAGAGCTTCAAGATGATAGTGAGGAAGATCTTGAGATGGTCTACAACAAGATTTGGACAAATTTGCTATTGAGGTATGACTTGAAACTCACTTGTTTCTGTATGACTTGAAACCCACTTGTTTCTGTAAGAGCATGCTTTAGCTTCTGCCAAAATTAATGAATTAAAGTGCTTATTGATCCACGTTTCTTCCAATGCTTGTTGATACAATCCATCAATTGGTATCAGAGTATCATTTAAGCATTCAATTTGATTTAATTTTGGTGTGGTGGGTGTTTTTCATGAGTTATATGAATTTGATGCACTGACATGGTTTTATGAGTTTTGGCATTTATTTTCTCTTTGATTTCTTGATTAGATTTGTAATTGGCTCTTGTTTGATGAGCTTATATGTGTTCTCAAGAGTCTATAATTTATTTGGAGTCATTAGAGTTGAAATTAAGATGTAATTGGAGAAATAAGTGAAGAGCATATGAGTGTGGTGGGTATTTTTTATGAGTTATATGAACTTGATGCACTGACATAGTTTTCTGAGTTTTGACATTTATTTTCTCTTTGATTTCTTGATTAAATTTGTAATTGGCTCTTGTTTGATGAGTTTATGTGTGTTCTCAAGATTCTGTAATTTATTTGGAGTCATTAGAGTTGAAATTAAGATGTAATTGAAGAAACAAGTGAAGAAGGTCGAGTTGCAGAATCCAGTTTTTCAGCCTCTGCTCAAATATCATCGTTGAGGTTAAAATGCTAGACGATCGTCTAGCTATGGACACCAAACAATGTGAAGATGAGCTAGACGATCGTGTAGCTATAGGTGCTGGGCGTTGATGTGTCGTGCGTTAGACGATCGTGTACCTACGGGAGCTAAACGATGTGTAGAGGCGCTATGCGATAGCGCTACACGATTGTGAAGCTTTGCGTGGGATCTAAATGATGCATTGAAGTACTATACGATGGCACTACACGATCGTGTAGCTTTACGCGACAATTAAACGATGTGAACAGGTGTTATGCGATATCACTACACGATCGTCTACCTTTATGCACGCGCTAAACGATCAAGAAGAGGCGCTAAACGATGGCGTTAAGCGATCGTGTAGCATTGTCCGGCACTGAAGACACTACATGATCGTGTAGCTTGGTCAGATGTTATACGATGGTCCTACACGATCAGGCAAACACTAGACGATCGTGCTAGATGATAGTCTCCAGTGCTACATGATGCTTGATTTTATGAAGTGGAAATGTGGATGATATGCGTTGATGAAATTGCATTGAGCACTCAAGTTTCCTCAGTGGAATCCAAGTGTAAATTCCACTGAGTTTCCTGGTAAGTCCAGGGTCGAACTCAGGGACTTGTGAAAACAGTTTGCGTTGGTAATTTTTATGAAAACTTTGTGGTAACCAAATAAATAAATTGTCAGTTTGTTGTTGATTGCGTTAATGAGAAAATAAACAAATGCGGCAAATTTGAGAAAAGTCAGTTGTGTGATAAATACACTGAGTATGCGATGAACGGGTTGAGAAGATCTTTAGCTAGCGTTACTTGGGAATGCATCAGACTATGCAATCATGCTACAACCATGCATAGCAAGTCATTTTCCAATGCAAATGTGATGCTCCTAAGTCTAGGACGCATGTGTTGAATATAAAAGTATCCATAGAGCTTATCCCTAACTCTCTACTCTTGTCCTATGCGATGATGCAAAATGCATAAAAGCAAGGTGACTGCATACAGTCATATCCTATCTTTAGGATGCATGCGATGCGTTGATAACAAATAGTGCTTATTCCTAAACTATTATCTCTTGGTTATGCATTCTAATTTGACTCTCCCAAGCCTAGATTCTAACCTGACCTTCCCAAGCCTAGATCCTGTCCTTAGACTACCCTCCCGAGTATCTCTAATGAACGAATGAAGCATACATAATACAAGATAATCGCATAGAATGAAGACTCCCTAGTTGTGCTAGCTAAATTCTTCTCAACACATTCAACTGATTTAGCTACTCATGCGTAAATAACAGAGAGTGAACAAATATAGAGAAGTAGATTCCATTTCGATAAATGAGTGGAGTACAAAATAACAATGGAAGTTAAAGGTAGAGAGCTCGATAGCAATTCCTTGCTGACCGAGGCTTTTACATTGTAATCTCTATTCGATTCCTAAGATGTTCCCGCTTCTGCAGGCATCGACTCTCTTTCTGTCCTTGAAGCTTCCGGCGCTCTCCCAAGCTTACCGGAACGATCTGTCGGCACAACCTCCTCTTCGCGTCCACCTTAAAACGAAAGAAAATCTAAGAATGAGGCTAAACTATGAACAGACTTCTGAACTAATGGAATGGTGAACCCCTTTTCTGAAGGATGCCTCTGATATTTATAAAACATCCAAGGTGAACGGCGGCTTCTCTCTCATGATTGTACAGATGGGACGACTTTAATTCTTGATTGATGCGCTGAATATTTGTCACTGAAAAGCTGCATGTACTTGTATCGTTAGCAGTTGTCAATTTAATTCAGATTCGACTATCATCAGCTTTCTGTCCCATCGCGATTAATTAGCCTTTCACCCAGATGCGCTGACCAAGTTGTGGCGATTCTTCTCGGGCGAATATTTGCGAGCACAATCATTGCAAAGCCTTGCGGTGAAGTTGCACTCGACCGATGATTTCCTTATGATCACAATTTTCGCCTACGTCACGCATATTCTGCATAAAAATACAAAAATCAACTGTTCTAATGCGATAAACGCATGCGACCGCAATATTATGAAATTGATGCCTAATGGACGCAATTTAACATATTTTATCAACGCAAGCCAACATTGTTTAAGAACTCAACACTATGATAACGTGCATTTATGCCCGTTATCACACCCCCAAATTTAAATAATGCTTGTCCTCAAGCATAAGCTAAAGATTCCTTTAGCAAGTCAACCACAATGTTCTTTTCCTAGATTTCTCAAGAATACTTCGTTCAAATCCTATATACCAAAATTTTCTTAAGTCTTATTCAAGTCTCTTCTTAAAATATTTCTAAGACCTAGGGACTGCAAGCTTACCCTTCAAAAGGACTTTACTAAATTCCGGAACATCGCATGATTTATTTCAAAAAGAAAATTTTCCACCAGGGTGTCAAATGATTTTATCCTTGCATGTTTCTTGACATTATTATTTTTTTCTGACCTTGTGCTGATCCAAGTGCCTTGCCTTCATTTTGGCTTGCCCCCACGTGTGCCATGCGGACATCCAACTACGAGCAATACACTTTTCCTCAGACTAAACTCATGTCAACTTGGCAGTGGAGTTGCGATCATTTATTTATGCGTTGATCCTGGTGACCTACTTTCGTTTTGGTTTGCCCCCACGTGTGTCGTGCAGACATCCAACTATGGGTAAGTGCCTTTCACAACTTAACTCTTATCAACATGGGTTTCCCATTACGTTGACAGTGGAGTTGTTATTCTCAAAATTTTTCTCTCTCTTTTTTTTTCCAAAATAGCAAGGTTGAAAATAAAATACCACACCCCCAAATTTAAAATGCGGCAATGTCCTCATTGCCAAAAGATTGGAATAAGTCATGCGATGTTCTTGGAAAGCTTTGTAAAGAGAGTTTGAAAGAAAACTAGCAAACCCCTAATTTCTAGAAATATTTCATGAGGTGACTATCTTAAAGTTAAGTTGACTTTAGTATATATGAAAGAAATAGAAGTATGTTTTTCATCATTGAAATCATAATTGGCAAAGAGAGAGCATATTGTAACCTAATAAAGTTATCCATGTCAAATGATTGCCGTAATAAAAGAGGATGCGATGATAAGACTTTTAAAACTAACATGCGATGTGATAGTGCAAAATTTGAAATAGAGATAAGGAAGAATACATCCCCAAATTTGTGTTGTCGCCCGCATTGTTAATTGACGCATCCATATTTGCGGCGATCTTTCTTCTTTGGATTGCGGTGATGGAGTGAGATAATTTGTTACTTCATGTAACATCTTCGCAATCCTGTGCCTTAATCATTGTAAACAAACAGTGAGAGGGACAAATGATTTTAAACAAAACAACATTTTTTTTTAGAGAATAACAGTAGTAATGAATAAAATGCAAATAGATAAATGATGGTTAAAGTGACGAAGGAATGAGAGTTCAAGAACAAAACAAAGGGTATTCTGGGTTTTTCAGCTTTGCGGAGGCATTTTCTGGCTGGAAATCACCTCCGCAATATGCCTTAAGTCGCTGTCCATTAACCTTAAATGTACGGCTTCCATCCTCAGTGATCAGCTCCACTGCACCATGTTGGAATATTTCTTTAATGATGAAGGATCCAGACCAGCGTGATTTTAATTTTCCCGGAAAGAGCCGTAGATGTGAGTTAAAGAGTAAGACCTTTTGCCCGACTTGGAGGTTTTTACCGCATATGCGTATGTCGTGCCAGCGCTTGGTGCGCTCTTTGTAAATCTTCGCGTTTTCATATGCGTTAATCCTCCATTCTTCTAGCTTGACCAGTTGATTTTTCATGCTTCTTCTGCTTTCTTCAAATCAAAGTTTAGCTTCTTTACCGCCTATAGTGCCTTATATTCCAGCTCCAAAGGTAAGTGATACGCCTTACCAAATACCAACGTATATGGGGACATACCTATTGGTGTTTTAAATGCAGTCCAATATGCCTATAATGCATCGTCAAGCTTTTTTGCCCAATCCATTCGTGAAGGCCTTACTACCTTCTTAAGTATCAACTCAATTTCTCGATTGGACACTTCAGCCTGACCATTTTTCTGCGGATGGTATGCGGTGGCCACTTTGTGGAGATAGTTGTATTTGCGCAACAGCTCCTTGATATTATGGTTGACAAAGTGGGACCCTTCATCATTTATGATGGCACGGGGAGTGCCAAATCGAGTGAAAATATATTTCTTTAGGAACTGGGAGACTACCGCTGCATCGCTTGTGGTGCTTGCTATTAGCTCTACCCACTTGGATACATAATCGACAGTTAATAAAATATAATGTTTACCATTCGAAGGAGAGAATGGTCCCATGAAATCAATTCCCCATACGTCGAACAATTCAAGCTCCAAGATGGTGTTCATTGGCATTGCATGTTTCCATGAAATGTTACCTGTGCATTGGCACCGATCACACTTCATTGCATAGTCAACTGCATCCTTGAACAATGTAGGCCAAAAGAATCCACTCTGTAAAACTTTGGTTACGATGCGCTGCCCTCCAATGTGCCTTCCATATGGTGAGTTGTGACATTGCGATAATATGCGTTGTTGAGCAGCATTTGGTACGCATAATCGAAAAATCTGGTCTGCCCCTCTTTTATATAGATTCGGCTCATCCCAATAGTAATGTTTGCATTCATGTTTGAGCTTCTTCTGTTGGTGGTAGGTGCAGTCTTCAGGAAATTGCTCAAACCAAATAATTGACTATGTCCGCATACCAGGGCAATTCTTCAATATGGAACAGTTGCTCATCCGGGAACACTGCACTCACCTCAGACTCATTGTGGTCAACCTCAGGATTTTCCAATCTAGACAAGTGATTCGCAACTTGGTTTTCTGTCCCCTTTCGATCAATTATTTCTATATCAAATTCTTGAAGGAGAAGAACCCATTTGATAAACCTTGGCTTTGCGTCCTTCTTTGTCATTAAGTATTTGATCGCCAAGTGAGCAGTATGGATGAGTACCCTTGTTCCCAACAGATATGCTCGAAATTTCTCCTACGCAAAAATTACCGCCAAAAGCTCTTTCTCTGTGGTGGTATAATTTGTCTGAGCAGGATTTAATGTTTTACTTGCGTATGCGATGAGGTGCAGGATTGTTTTTCTCTTTTGTGCTAAAGCTGCTCCCATCGCATACCCGCTTGCATTGCACATGATTTCAAAAGGAAGTGTCCAGTCTGGTGCAATTAGTATGGGTGCGGTAATCAACGCATTCTTCATAACTCGAAATTCGTTGAGGCAGTTATTGTCAAACTCAAATTTTCTGTTAGCCTCTAACAACGCACTCAATGGTCGTGCTATTCTAAAAAAATATTTGACGAAGCGTCTGTAGAATCCAGCGTGCCCCAAGAAGCTTCGCACAGCCTTCATGCTTGTTGGAGGTGGAACTTTTTCAATTGCTTCGATTTTTTCTTTGTCCACCTTCAACCCATCTCGGGAAACCTTGTGTCCCAACACTATGCCCTCCTTCACCATGAAATGACATTTGTTCTAATTAAATACCAGATTTGTCTCTTCGCATCTTTTCAGTATCTTTTCCAAGTTGGCTAGACAAACTTCATAAGTGTTTCCATAAACAGAGAAGTCATCCATAAATATTTCCATAGAGTCCTCGAGATAATCTGAAAAGATGGCCATCATGCACCTTTGGAACGTGCTTGGCACATTTCAGAGGCCAAACGGCATGCGGCGAAAAACGAAGGTGGGTAGGTGAATGTGGTCTTGTCTTGGTCTTCTTAAGCTATCATAATTTGGTTGTACCCGGCATAACCATCCAGAAAGCAGTAAAAATCATTTCCAGCTAGACAGTCTAGCATTTGATCAATGAATGGCAGAGGGAAATTATCTTTCTTTGTGGTCGCATTCAGCTTGCAATAGTCCATGCAAATGCGCCATCTAGTGATGGTCCTTTGCGGTATTAATTCGTTGTTTTCATTCAGGACTACCGTCATGCCGCTCTTTTTCGGCACATACTGCACGGGGCTGACCCACGTGCTATCTGCTATAGGATAGATAATGCCCGCATCTAACCATTTAATGATCTCCTTTTTGACAACCACCCCCCCCCCCCCCCACCCCCCCCCCCCCCCCCCCCCCCCCCCCCTCCCCCCCCCCCCCGCCCCCCCCCCACCTCCCCCCCCCCCCCCCCCCCCCCCCCCCCCCCCCCTCCCACCCCCCCCCCCCCCCCCCCCCGCCCCCCCCCCCCCCCCCCCCCCCCCCCCCCCCCCCAACTCCCCCCCCCCCCCCCCCCCCCCCCCCCCCCCCCCCCCCCCCCCCCCCCCCCCCACCCCCCCCCCGCCCCCCCCCCCCCCCCCCCCCCCCCCCCACCCCCCCCCCCTCCCCCCCCCCCCCCCCCACCCCCCCCCCCACCCTTTTCCATCGCAGGGTTGAGTCTAGTTGATGTTCAATCGTTGCTTTGTGGTCCTCTTCAAGACGAATGCGGTGCATATAGTATGCAGGGCTAATTCCTCTAATGTCGGCGAGCTTCCAGCTAATTGCTCACACATGCTTCCTTAGAATGCTCATCAATGCATTCTTCTGATCTTTGTTGAGCTTAGAGGAAATAATAACAGGCAACTTCTCATTCTACCCCAAAAATGCGTACTTCAAATGGGTTGGTAGGGTCTTTAATTCCAGTGTTGATGGTTCTACTAGGGAAGGTTATGTTGTTTTTCTTTCTTCTTTTTCTGTTGGCTCTTATTCTAAGTTTGCGATCATCTCCTCTTCCTTGCTTGTTTTTGTCATGATCGCATTACAGTTAACAATGGATGCACTGGCATCCTCTACTTCATTCTCTTCATCAAACTTTTCTTCTTCAACCTAATTCTGGTCATCATCTAAATCATGCAGGTCTTCTTCATCCGAAAAATTCATGGCATGAATTATGTTAAACTTGAGCTTTTGTCTGCTGATGCTCAAAGTGATCTCCCTTTTATGCACATCAATCTGAGCACGACCTGTTGATAGAAAAGGTCGCCCCAGAATGATGGGCACATCTTTGTCGGCCTGTAGTCCAAAATGATGAAGTCGGCTGGTAGGATAAATTTTTCAATGGTTATCAGCACATCCTTCACCTTTCCCTCTGGATGCACCAAAGATCTATCGGCCAGTTGGAGAGTCACCGTTGTGGGCACAAGTTTTCCCACATTCAGTTGTCTAAAGATTGATAGAGGCATCAAATTTATGCTGGCTCCCAGGTCACACAAGGCTTGCCCGATGTACAGTCTTCCTATGGAGCATGGTATAGTAAAGCTCCCAGGATCACTCATCTTTGGTGGAATTATTGACTTTGAACTTTGAGTTAGCACCACCATGGAAAACTTACCAGCTTCTTTCTTCTAAGTTACCATATCCTTCAGAAACTTTGCGTAGGCAGGCATTTCTTCAATCGCTTCACTGAAAGGAATATTAATGTGTAATTTCTTTAAAATAGATAGGAAGCGTTGGTACTGTACCTCTTCGTTTTTTTTTTCTTCCTTAGTCTCTGCGGGAAAGGGGGTAACTGAACTTTCACGGTTCCTGTCTCAGTTGCCTTTGAGGTCGACGCAACCTCTGGTTCTACTGCTTCTTTCTCTCTTTCTTCTTCTCGCGCCACCGCAATCTCAGGTTCAGCCGCAATTGGAGCTGTCCGACTAAGCTTCTTCTTTTCTCCCTCCACAGTCTTCTCATTTCGCAATGTCATAACCTGACATTGCTCTTTACCTAATCCCCCCTGGTTGCATGGGAGTTCTATTGAACTCGACAGAGCCCTTTGCGGTCTACTCTTCAACTCACTCGCAATCTGGCCCATCTGTAATTCTAGATTACAAATGGACATAGTCTGACTTTGAAGCACAGTTTCGTTTTTCTCTACATATTGCTTCAATAGGCTTTCCAATGAAGAGGATTGTGGTGGTTGTGAGCTACTTGCTTGATTGGTTGTCCCCCTGTTGTTGCGTGGGAAGAATCCTAGTGGCCCTTCTTTTTGCGCCACAGGTTAGAAATTCTATTGCTGATTCTTCCAATCAAAATTGGGGTGGTTTCTCTACCCGGGGTTGTAGGTATTCGAAAAGAAATTATTTTTCACAAAGTAAATGGCGTTAGAAGCCCTTAATTAAGGAGGCCTTTAGTAAATCTGGAGTGTTCCCTAGCTTGATCTTCCTCATTCAGTCAGATTGATTATTCAGTAAGAGAGAGGTTTGAAAACGCTCGACTAGTTGGTTATATAATACACTCGACCATAGGGTTTATGGATTTTGCGGGCAATCTTCCATCGCATGCCCATCACTGCAAGTCGCACACCTTACAGTGTTTTGACTGATTACGTTGATTTGCCCGTTTTGTGGTGTTGGGCTACTGATCGCAATTCCCTGAATTAAGTTCATCATTGCGGTCATCTGATTTTGTAGTTAAGCAATAGCACCATTACTTGCATCATTGCCTTTGATTCTCAATCTCTGGTCCCTCTCTCTCCAATCTTCATGGTTCTTAAAGATGCGATCCAAGATATTCTTCGTCGAGTCATATGTTTTATCAAGCAGACACCAGCGGCTGCCACATTGGTAGTGATCTGCGAAGCAGGATTCAAACCATGATAAAAAATCTTCATCTGAAGGCAATCTGGCAAACCATTATGTGGACAATCCCTGACCAACCTCTTAAACCTCGCCCAGGCATCGCTGAGCGATTCATCCATGTCTTGTTCAAAATTTGTAATTAATTTTCTTCATCTGGCATTCTCAGTAGGTGGAAAGTATTTCTTCATAAACTTCTCCACGATCTGTTCCCATGAAGTGATCTCTCCCGGCTCGAGAGAATACGCCAATTTCCTAGCCTGATTATAGAGAAAAAATGGGAACAAAGTTAGTCGAACTTCTTCGGCAGAGATGTTCGCGAAACATAAAAGTATTGCAGATTTCAATAAAGTTTCGGAGGTGGGCATGCGGGTCCTCACCACACCGGCCTCCAAATTGTCCTGTAGCCTGGATCATCTGCAGCATCACTAGTTTCATTTCGAATCTGCTTCCATATAGGGCAGGCCTCATGATTCCTAGAGAGAAATCATAAAGGTTTGGCGATGCATAGTCTCTAATGGGTCTATTGCGATCGTTTGCAAATAGGATTGGATTCGCCATCACATTGTTATCATTTAGTGCTCCATTTCCAGGCTGCTCCGCCATCTCTTCTTTATTTGACTGTGGTTGCTGTTGGCGGTCTCTCAATCTTCGTCTAAACATCCTTCCAATCTTCGGGTCGTAATTTGCCAGAGATTAAGAGTCTGCAAAGAAATCAGAAAAATTACCGTTAGCAAACTATTTTGCTGAAGTCCCCGGCAACGGTGTCAAAAACTTGATGCTTGATTTTATGAAGTGAAAATGTGGATGATATGCATTGATGAAATTGCGTTGAGCACTCAAGTTTCCTCAACAGAATCCAAGTGTAAATTCCACTGAGTTTCCTGGTAAGTCCAGGGTCGAACTCAGGGACTTGTGAAAACAGCTTGCGTTGGTAATTTTTATGAAAACTTTGCGGTAACCAAATAAATAAATTGTCGGTTTGTTGTTGATTGCGTTAATGAGAAAATAAACAAATGCGGCGGATTTGAGAAAAGTCAGTTGTGTGATAGATATACTGAGTATGCGATGAACGGGTTGAGAAGATCTTTAGCTAGCGTTATTTGGGAATGCATCAGACTATGCGATCATGCTACAACCATGCACAACAAGTCATTTTCCAATGCAAATGCGATGCTCCTAAGTCTAGGACGCATGTGTTGAATGAAAAAGTGTCTATAGAGCTTATCCCTAAGTCTCTACTCTTGTCCTATGCGATGATGCAAAATTCATAAAAGCAAGGTGACCGCATACAATCATATCCTATCTCTAGGATGCATGCGATGCGTTGATAATAAATAGTGCTTATTCCTAAGCTCTTATCTCTTGATTATGCGTTATAATCTGACTCTTCCGAGCCTAGATTCTAACCTAACCTTCCCAAGCCTAGATCCTGTCCTTAGACTATCCTCCCGAGTATCTCTAATGGACGAATGAAGCATACATAATACAAGATAATCGCATAGAATGAAGATTCCCTAGTTGTGCTAGCTAAATGCTTCTCAACCCATTCAACTAATTTAGCTACTCATGCATATTCGTGGGATGTGATTCAGCAAATCAGTTGATAAATGTAGCAAATACATGAGAATCTCGACCCAAACTCTTTCGGACCACTACCCATTCAACTCATTCAACCCATTCAATTTGATTATGTTTTCTATCATGTTTACATTTTAAAATTATAAAATTAAAATATTCGTGGTGCACGATCGCTGACAAAATGGTAAGAGATCGCATAGACCATGGTGAGCGATCGATAATTACATGGGATGTGATTGATGATACCATGATAAGCGACCATTGATAGTACGATAAACGATCACATATACAATAATAAAGGATCATTGATACCATGGTAGGTGATCATTTATACAATGGTGAGCAATCTTCTACCACACACAACGAATGCTTGCAAAGACTTATAGACTCTGTTAACACTTACAATATTCATTTATGGGTATGATGAATGATATTCTTCCAAGAATGCTCGCTCCAGACCCACGAAATAAATTGAATAAAATTAAAAGCGATCAACCAGATTGTTTGACTAAAAGTGAGAGAGAAATGGAGAAAGTGGTAGTGTTTGACTTAAACTGAAGAGTTGAAAGTGATCTTCATGTCCCATGGATAATATCAGTAACATTGAATTTAGTACAATGTTGGTTGATAATAAATGGTGATAGAGAATGGATTGAAATATCAGTAAGTTTGAAGCCAATTGGCTTTGCATTTTCTCTTAAACCACAAATGTGTCAATATTTCATCGAAGAAGATTATATTGTTGTAGATTTTGAGATTAAGTCTAGATTGTGTTGATTTATTCTTCAACAATTTGAAAAGAGATTCTCAAACTTAGGAGGAGCTTAAGTTTTTCTAAGTGAAGCAGTTTTTATTTGAAGGAGGAAACATACAAGTTCATTGTGAAAAGAAGTCTCACAATTAAGGGGAGCCTAGGTGATCATTTACTAATATTCTTATATTTAGGGGGAGCCTTAGTATGTTAAAGGTGAGGGGATCTCACAATTAGGGGAATACAAGCTTCATTGAGAAGGAGTCTCATACTTAGGGGAGCCTAAGTAATCGTTCTCTAAGTTGGTGTTAAGTCGGTATTTACATCGTCAATAAACCCTTGGCCTAAACAAATAAGCTGGAACCGATTGAATAATTAAATCAAATAATGTATTCCTTGGAGGGGTGGGGTGGGGTGGGGAGCACTGGTTTGTAAAAGAAATTAAAAGAGAAGAAAATGAAGATTTTTATTATCTTGAGACACAAAAATTGAGCAAAAAATATAGTTTTAAATTCTCTATGGAAAGATTCTTGGGAAATATAGTCAATAGGTATAGTTCTATCATCGAATTAAACAATATTATGAAATTTACACAATCCCGCAATCTATTAAGCAATGCCTAATAGCCCAATTAGTTAATCAAGAATTGTATTTCAATTAACTTTAAACTAGTAAAAAAAAACACTTCCTTGATAACAATGATCATGTTTTTATCTTAACTTGTATTAAATTCTAGGGTTTTTTTGTTGTGAAGTTCTTTAAGATGGAAAGCCTATGCTTAAAGACCGATTTATTGGAAGATTCTAAACTAGATTACTCATACAAGAACTCAGAAAAAGTCTTCATTCAATACAAGAAAATCTAATTTTTGCAACAAAGTCTACTATTATAAAAAGTAGCCTAGTAGAACTTGCTAACAATAAATTAAGAGTTCTGAGTCGTGAATTCATCACAATTAATTTCTATCGAAAATTCATACAAGAATCAACCACGAATTGTGAAGTTCATAAGAAAGATTACAAAATTCTCAAGAACTAAACCTAATTGACAAATTTCTAAGAGTTAGAACTTACCTAGCCTTGCATGATGTTGATTTCTTCAATCAATCCAAAGAAATTACAAGTATAGAATCAAAGAATACAGAAATATGTGAAAGAACGGTGAAATTTGGGCAGAAATTTTTCTTAAATTGGTCTATTCTTTGTGCAAAAATTAAAATTTAGCTTTTATATTTAGGTCACAGCATCACGACTTTATGTCGAGCGTTGCAATGCTCTTATCAATCCAGACCTCGATCATTGGGGTAAACATTGCAGCGTCACACCACTATTGTAGCCTTGCCCCAATGCTCTTGTCGGAGTTGCAATGCTATCCTCAGTATTACAATGCTGTGACCTAGATATAATAGCTAATTTTCAAATTTTGCACGAGGAAGAGACTAATTTTGAGAGAAAATTTAGAGTACTTGAAGAAACTATGCCCAAATTTCACCATTCCTTCACATATTTATGTATTCTTTGATTGTACATTTGTAATTTATTTGGATTGATTGAAGAAATCAACATCATGCAAGATTAGGTAAGCCCTAACTCTTGGAAAATTGTCAATTAGGTTTAGTTCTTGAGAATTTTGTAATCTTTCTTATGAATTTCATAATTCTTGGTTGATTCTTGTATGAATTTTTAATTGAAATTAATTGTGATGAATTCACAACTCAGAATTCTTAATTTCTTGCTAGCAAGTTCTAATATGCTACTTTGCATAACAGTAGATTAAGTTACAAAAATTAGATTTTTTTTTTTTGTATTGAATGAAGACTTTTTCTGAATTTTTGCACGAGTAATCTAGTTTAGAATCTTCCAATAAATTGGCCTTTAAGTATAGACTTTCCAACTTAAAGAACGTCACAATGAAGGAACCCTAAAATTTAATGCGAATTAGGATAAAAACATGATAATTACGGTCAAGAAAGTGTTTTTAACTAATATAGGGTTGGAATTCAATTCTTGATTAACTAATTGGACTATTAGGCGTCGCTTAATATGTTGTGATGTCTATTCATAATGAAATTGATGGTTTGTCCTTCTATCGACTATGACTTTGAAATTGCTTCGAACAATTTTTCTCATGCTTCTTTAAATTTTTGCAACAAAGATGATTCTTGTATAAAGTTTGGTTCTAATTCTTCTATTGATGTTTGCAATAAAGAAAAATCTTCCAAAGATTTAGTTTGAAATCTTCGAATAATTTTTGCATAAAAGAAAATTCTTCAAATTCTTCAAAACAAAAACAAACAAAAATTTTATAATCTTTG
>NC_143480.1:58773769-58798769 GCF_027475165.1 Benincasa hispida | reverse complement strand
TGACAGTTATATCAAATGGACACATAATATATCTATAGTGAGGGGAGTGCAACTACAGGTTTTAGTGGACAGTCCTGTTAGTTAACGAATGTTGATTAACTAGGTTCAAGTGTTTGACTGGTTAGTCTCAGATCATAGGTCCATCGGACTCCATGATCTATAGGTCCATCGAGTCTCCATGCTAGCTCAATACGAACATTGAAGAACTAGGTGAAGTAAGAATTTGAAATGTTCAAATTCGGATTTTAGGAAAAATTGTATTTTATATGAGATATAATTTACAATTAAATCATTAATTTATTAATTATTTATTTTTTAGACTATACTTGATCATTAGCATGAAAGTATTTTTTGAAACTTGATTAATATGATTAATCATAGCTAGGTGTCAAAGACAATTTAATATATGATATTAAATTTATTTCATTTTATTTAGTTGATTTTTTTTAATTAAATAATTTCTAAATTTGAAAATTTGTATTTTATTTCTTTTAGCAAAAAAATAGTTAGTGGAAAAATCCAATTGTTGGATTTTCCCACTAACTAAGTGGACTTTGAAGTGGCATGATAACGGACAGAAATGCACGTTATGAGAGTGCTAAGTTCTTAAACAATGTTGGCTTTGCGTTGATAAAATATGTTAGATTGCGTCCAAAAAGAATCAAATTCATAATATTGCGGTCGCATGCATTCATCAGAAACAGTGGATTTTTATATTTTCATGCAGAATATGTGTTGACGCAAAGCGGAAATAGCGATCACAGGAAATCATTGGTTGAGCGCAGCATTACCGCAAGGCTTTGCGGTGATTGTGTTTGAAACATTTGCTCAAGAAGAATTGTTGTAACTTGGTCGGCGCAACATGGTGGGCGCATCTGGGTGAAAGGCATAATTAATCACGATGGGACAAAAAGCTAATGACAGTCGAATCCGAATTAAGTTGACAGCCGCTAACCATAACAAGTACATTCAGCTTTTCGGTGAAAAATATTCGGTGCATCAGTCAGGGAGTTAAAGCCGTCCCATCTGTGCAACCATGAGAGAGAAGCCTCCTTTCACCTAGGAAGTTCTATAAATACCGAAGGCATCCTTCAGATAAGGGGTTCCCCAGTTCAACTGTTTATGAGTTCACAAGTTTTGTTCATAATTTAGCCTTGTTCTTAGATTTTCTTTTATTTTAAGGCGAACGCGAGAGAAGGAGGTTGTGCCAATAGATCGTTTCGGTAAGGTTGGGAGAGCGTTGGAAGCTTCAAGATCAGAGAGAGGGCCGACTCCTGCGGAAGCAAGAATATCTTCTAAACCGAATAGAGTTGCTAGTGTAAAAGCTTTGGGCAGCAAAGGATTGCTACCAGGCTCTCTACCTTTAACTTCCATTGTTATTTTGTATTCAAACTCATTTATAAAAATGGAATTTACTTCTCTATATATGTTCACTCTCTGTTATGTACGCATGAGTAGCTAAATCTGTTGAATGGGTTGAGAAGCACTTAGCTAGCTTAATTGGGGATCTTCATTCTATGCGATTATCTTGTATTATGTATGCTTCATTCGTTCATTAGAAATACTCGGGAGGGTAGTCTAAGGATAGGATCTAGGCTTGGGAAGGTTAGATCAAAATCTATGCTCGGGAGAGTCAGATTAGAATACATAATCAAGAGATAGGAGCTTAGGAATAAGCACTGTTTGCTATTAACGCATCGCATGCATCCTAGAGATAGGGTATGATTGTGTGCGGTCACCTTGCCTTTGTGCATTTTGCATCATCGCATAGGAAAAGAGTAGAGATTTAGGAATAAGCTCTATGGGAAATTTTGCATTCAACACATGCGTCCTAGACTTAGGAGCATTGCATTTGTATTGGAAAATGACATGCTGTGCATGGTTGTAGCATGATTACATAGTCTGACGCATTCCCAAGAAACGCTAGCTAGAGACCTTCTCAACCTGTTCATCCGCATACTCAGTGCATCTATCACACAATCAGACTTTTCTCAAAATCCGCCGCATTTATTTATTTTTCATCATTGCAATCAACAAACAAACCAACAATTAATTGAGTTACCAGTTACCGCAAATTTTTCTAAAAATTTCCACCGCAACCTGTTTTCACTAGTCCCTGAGTTCGACCCTGGACTTACCAGGAACTCAGTGGGGTTTACACTTGGATTCCACTGAGAAAACTTGAGTGCTCAATACAATTCCATCACCACATTCTCTCCATAATTTCACATCATAAAATAATGCATCATGGCACTTCCAATGCTTGAGACCTAAAGTTTACATGCTAGTGGAGTTTGAGGTGGAAGACATGCAAGATAGGATTTTGCATGTATTCTTTCTATAAATAGTTTGATTTTTGAAATTTGTAAAATCTAATGCTTCTTTGACCTTTAACCTAAGCTCTTCCTCTAAAATCTCTTTACTCTCCTTTTACTAAAAAGATTTTCCCTTGTCTTCACTAACAAAAGCTTTTCCCTTGCCGTTGGTGGTGTCAATTGAGCTCGGGAGAGGAATATTGTTGTGAATTCTAAAAAGGTTGTAATTTCTAACCTTTATGCATGCTTATTCTTGTTTATATGTAATTAGAACGTTATCAATCCTTGCTTCCCTATACATGTGTTCTTTATATTCCAAAAATTGGTATCAGACTGACAAAAAGTTGACTTCAAAACAAGTTAGAAGATGTCTCTTTACCGCCATGTGAGTCATGTCTTGGAGGAAAAATGACAAAAAGATCTTTTTCTGGAAAAGGTCTTCGAGCCAAAGAAACTTAGAGCTCGTGCATTCGGACCTCTGTGGACTGACGAGTGTTAAAGCACGGGGAAGTTATGAATATTTCAGTAGCTTTATAGATGATTATTCAAGGTACGTTTACATTTACCTAATTCATTTTATGTCTGAAGCTCTTGAAAAGATCATGGAATTTAAGACCGAGGTTGAGAACCAATTATGTAAATCTATTATGAAACTTCGATCAAATCTAGGTGGGAAGTATTTGGACTTGAAATTGCAGGACTATATGATAAAACACAGGATTCAATCACAACTCCCTGCACTAGGAACGCCTCAGCAAAATGGTGTATTTGAACGGAGAAATAGAACCTTGTTAGAGATGGTTCGGTCCATGATGAGTTATGCTCAGTTGCCTAACTCGTTCTGGGGGTATGCATTAGAGACTACAGATTACATTTTGAATAACTTCCCTCAAAGAGTGTTTTAGAAGCACCTTATGAGTTATGGACAGTACGTAAAACTAGTTTACGTCATTTCCAGATTTGGGGTTGCCCGGCACATGTGTTGGTGCAAAAACATAAGAAAGTGGAACATCGTTCAAAATTATTCCTGTTTGTAGGTTACCCTAAAGGAATAAGAGGTGGTCAGTTTTATGATCTTGAAGATAATAAGGTAATTGTATCGATAAATGTCACATTCCTAGAGGAAGACCACATTCAAGATCATAAACCCCACAATAAACTAGTATTGGAAGAGATTTCAAATAATGCAATAGACTAATCAACAAAAGTTTTTTATCAACGTTGCTCATCAACAAGAGTTGTAGATAGAACAAGGATGTCTGGTCCATTACATTCTACTCAAGAGTTGAGAGAGCCTCGATGTAGTAGGAGGGTTGTGAGACAGCCTTACTGCTATATGGGTTTAATTGAAACCGAAGTCAACATACATGATGATGGCTTAGAGAATCCATTAACATATAAATAGGAAATGGACGATGTTGATCGACATCAGTGGATCAAAGCCATGGGCCTAAAAATATAGTCTTTGTACTTTAATTCAGTCTGGGATCTTGTAGATAAACCTGTTGAGGTAAGACCTATCGGTTGTAACTAGATCTACAACTGTAAAAGATACCACACGGGGAAGGTACATACCTATAAAGCCCAATTAGTAGCAAAAGGTTATACCCAGGTTGAGGGGGTGGACTATGAAAAAACCTGCTCACTTGTTACTATGATCAAATCAATCAGGATACTCTTGTCCATTGCCATTTTTTATAATTATGAAATTTGGCAAATGGCTGTCAAGACTGGCTTTCTAAATGGAGATCTTAAAGAGAGTATTTATATGGTCCTACTAGAAGGGTTCATTGAAAGAGGCCATGGGCAAAAGGTTTGCAAACTGAAGAGATCTATTTATGGATTGAAACACGCATCCTGATCTTGGAATATAAGATTTGATATTGTGGTCGAATCTTATGGCTTTGAACATAACGTTGATGAACCGTGCGTATACAAAAAGATCATCAACCCTGCTGTAGCATTTCTAGTTTTGTAGATGATGTGCTATTTATTGGGAATAATGTAGGATACCTAACTAAGATTAAAAATTGGCTAGCAACCCAATTTCAGATGAAAGATCTCGGAGAGGCGCAGTATATTCTTGTGATTCAAATTGTTTGAAACCGAAATAACAGAATGCTAGCCATGTCTTAAACATCTTATATAGACTGTGAACCCCAAATCCTAATTTCTCTACTTGAGTATGTTCCCTACTAAGACTAGTGTGATGAGTAGGTTGATGTGGAAACTAGTGTGGAATGGTAGAGGAAAAAGTGGAGATTTGAAGAAAAGAGGAAATTTGGAAGTTTAGCTTGGGGAAAATTTGGAAAAATTTGGCTAAGTATAGAATTTATTATGGGATGCGTTGGAAGGGACCAATGCATTGGTAGGGCGTGTTGGATGATGGATGCGTTGGATGTATTGGATGATGGATGCGTTGGATACGTTGGATGATGGATGCGTTGGATGCGTTGGTGAAGGAAGGAAAATGGAAGTGAGGCATTGGGATGGCACGAGGGCTGGAGGGTGGCATGCGTCGAGCAACCTCGGCCAAATGCCCACCCATGCGTTGAGCAGCCTCGGCCACCGCCCATGTAATGCATCTAGTAGCATCAGCAAGCGCCCTTGCAATGCGTTGAGCAGCCTTGACCAGACGCCGCTGCCATGTGTCGAGCGGCCATGCGTTGAGCGCCCTGTCGAGCGGCCATGCCCATGCGGTGAGCGCCCTGCCGAGCAGCCATGCCATGCGTCGAGGTGCCCTACAATGCAGTCAAGCGCACAGCCTATGCAACAAGCACGCCCATGTGGCCGAGCGAGTGAGCAATGGCCAGATACACCGCACGCTCATGTGTCGAAGCAACATGCTCATGCGTCACGTCACCTCACACTTAGTGCCTCCAATCAAACTAATGACTGAGTTTCTTCATTTAATATATTTTCCTTCCCTTTCTTCATAACCCCTATAAACAACATGAATTTCTACTTAATAAATATGTAATATGACATCACTTTGGCTAAACATGCCTATCTAGGGAACCTAAGTTTGGGGTTTACAACTGAGTTCTGTCTTGCACCTTATGTTCCCAGCTATCCACCTGGTCTTACCCCTAAAATTGGAGGCTTATTGGGCCACCGATAATGAGCTGCCCTCAACTATGCAGATCTAAGGATAATTTCGAGTGAATAGGAGTTCATAGTTAGCTCAGGATTAAGATTAAGTTACCTAGGTCATCAATTAATGAAATAGTCAGTTTTATACATTAAACGCCATTTAGAACGTCAAAAGTGACTATTTCATGGTTAAGTCTTATGTAAACTCTTTACATAGGATGCCCCCATTTTCGTGTCTCCACATGAACGGTTTATGATCACATCGTTTGTACCAACTACAAAATGGGCCGCATCCATAGTGTCCCCAGAATAAAGACCCAACCTTATTCATATACTATAGACAATTTTGGCTATATATTTGAAATTGATCCACATTTATGTCACTACATAAAGTTCAAACTTAAACTTAATAGCCTCGGAACCTTATTTTATTGGATTTATGAATATAGAATCTCAATTTACTAAATATTTTCAATAATAGCTTTATTGAACAAGAATATGATATTACAAACTACGAGTTTTAGGACATAAAATCCAACAAACTCTCACTTGGACTAAAACTCCTAGTAGGATCAAACGATGTTGAATTTAACTGTGAGAAATTAATATTACATATGAGTACAATAAATATATGAATACAATAAACTAGGGCGTTCACGCCCAACATAATCTCCCACTTGTCCTAGCTTAGAAACAACGTAGACCTAAACTCTGTAGGTGACCCTCAAAAACTTTAGCCGTGAAGGTTTTGTAAAAGGATCAGCAATGTTTTGCTTAGAAGGTATCTGGGTCACTACAACGTCACCACGGTGTACGATTTCCCAAATAAGGTGGTACTTGCATTCGACGTGCTTTCCCTATTTATGGCTTTGAGGTTCTTTTGAATTTACAACTGCACCGCTGTTGTCACAATACAAGGTGATGGGTAGATGCATATTTGGAACAATTTCCAAATCTGTCAAGAATTTTTTCAGCCATATTGCTTCTTTTGCTGCTTCGCAAGTAGCTACGTATTCAGATTCCATTGTGGAGTCAGCTATATAGGCCTGTTTTACGCTTCTCCACACTATTGCTCCTCCGTTAAGAGTGAACGCTGATCTAGATGTAGAGTTTCTAGCATCTTTATTAGTTTGGAAATCAGAGTCAGTGTATCCAGTAAGGATCAGGTCCTTAGCACTATACACGAGCATGTAGTCCCTAATTCTCCTGAGATACTTTAAGATGTTCTTAATGGTAGTCAAATGATCACGTCCAGGATTAGACTGGTATCTACTGATGATACTTACTGAGTAGCATATGTCAGGTCTAGTACATAACATTGCATACATCAGGCTTCCAAATACGGAGGCATAGGAAATATTTCTCATATCCTCAACTTCTTGAGGTGTCTTAGGACATTGTCCTTTTGACAGATGAATTTCATGTCTGAAAGGTAATAAAGTCTTTTTGGAATTCTGCATTTTATATCTAGACAACATTTTGTCTATATAAGATGTTTGAGACATGGCTAGTGTCCTATTCTTGCGATTCCGAACAATTTGGATCCCAATAATATACTGCGCATTTCCTAAATATTTCATTTGGAATTGTGTATCTAACCATTGTTTGACGTCAGTAAGATATGCTACATCATTCCCAATGAGTAGAATATCATCGACATATAAAACTAAGAACGCTACAGTAGAATTGACGATCTTCTTGTAAACACAAGGCTTTACAACATTCTGTTCAAAGCCATAAGATTTTATCACAGTATCAAACCTTATATTCAGGATATACAAGCTTGTTTCAACCCATAAATGGATTTTTGAAGCTTACAAACCTTTTGTTCTTGACCCTGTGCAATAAACCCCTCTGGTTGAGCCGTATAGATACTCTCTTCAAGATCGCTGTTTAGAAAGGTTGTCTTGACATCCATCTGCCAAATTTCATAGTCATAAAAGGTGGCAATGGATAAGAGTATTCTAATTGACTTAAGCATGGCAATGGGAGAGAAAGTTTCATCATAATCCACTCCCTCTCTCTGGGTATAATCCTTTGCCACAAGTGGAGCCTTAAAAGTCCGTACTTTACCGACTCGGTCTCGTTTTCTCTTGTAGATCCACTTACAACCAATTGGTTTTACATCATTTGGTGGATCTAAGGGTTTCCAGACATAATTGAAGTACATAGACTCCATTTCGAGGTCCATGGCTTTGATCCACTGATCACGGTCCACATCTTTCATCGCCTATTTATAGGTCGATGGGTTCTTTATGCTGTCATCAGGTATGACAACTTGTGTTTCTGTTAAACCCAAGTAACAGTCAGGCTGATGAATAACCCTTCCACTACATCGAGGCATTCTCATCTCTTGAGAAGGATGTGACTGACCTGATGTACTAGTTTTATCTACTGCTTTAGTAGATGAACTAGCTTTATTTGTAGCGTCTTTGGAAATTTCATTCAATACTAATTTCCTCTGAGGTTAATGACTTCTCATGTGGTCTTCCTCTAAGAATGTGGCATTTTTCGATACAAATACCTTATTCTCTTGAGGATGATAAAATAAACCACCCCTTGTTTCCTTTGGATAACCTACAAATAGGCATAATTTTGAACGATGTTCCAATTTGTTGGGATTTTGTACAAACACATGTACTGGACAACCCCAAATTCTAAAGTGACGTAAACTACTTTTACCCCTTTCCATAGATCATAAGGTGTTTCTGAAACACTTTTAGAGGGAACGTTGTTGAAAATATGGACACTAGATTCAAGTTCATATCCCAAAAAGGAATCAGGCAATTGAGCATAGCTCATCATAGAGTGAACCATATATAACAAGCTTCGGTTTCTTCTTTCTGATACACCATTTGCTGAGGTGTACTAGGTGCAAAGATTTGTAACTGGATCCCGTTTTCTATTAAATAGTCTCTGAATCGTATGTCCATATACTCTTCACCTCGATCTGATCAAAGTTTCTTTATTGTTTTACCTAATTCATTCTCAACTTCAGCCTTATATTCTTTGAACTTTTCAGGAGAATCAGACTTGTGATGAAGCAGGTAAACATGACCATACCTTGAATAATCATCAATAAAACTGATGAAATATTCATACCCACTTCAAGCCTTGACATTCATTGGTCCACAAAGGTCCGAATGTACAAGCTCTAAGGGTACTTCAGCTATGGGACCTTTTCCAATAAAAGATCTCTTGGTCATCTTTCCTTCAAGACAGGATTCACATGAAGGTAAAGAGTTATCTTCTAACTGACTTAAAAGTCCACTCTTGACCAATCTCCCAATCTTATTGAGATTTATGTGACCAAGTCTTAGGTGGCATAGATAGGTGTTGGCATAAACCTTTTGTTTTTTATTCTGAGTTTCTAATGTTTTGAACATTTAAGTATTTAAAACAAAATTTTCTCTAGTTGGTCTTAACTTATATAAGTTGTCTTCAACTGTAGCAAAGCAAATTTGAATACCTTTACAAAAAATGAACGCTTCATTTATATTAAAAGATATTGTATATAATTGCTCTATAATACAAGCGATAGATATCAAGTTCCTCTTCATAAGAGGTGCATACAAAACCTTTTTAAGTACTAGATATCTATCTTCAAAAAACAACTTCAGATCTTCCACGGCTTCAGTTGAGACAACCTCTCCTGTTCCAACTCTGAGGGTTATCTCACTTTCTTCAAGCTTTTTCCAAGAACTAGTTTCCTGAAACTAGAAACAAATGTGATTAGTGGCTCCTGAATCTAGTATCCAAGTTGAAGTATCATATTCCACTAAATATGTTTCAATGACCATTAAATCATATTTACCTTGTGTCGTTTTCTCAGCTTTCTTCTCTGCAAGGTACTTCGGGCAATTTCTCTTCAAATGCCCATTTTGGTTACAGTGGAAATATTTTCCTTTATCTATATCCTTCTTTCCCTTTTTTATCTTGGGAGCCTACCCTTTTCCCTTCATGTTCATTTGAGCTTTAGAGGGTCCAGCTTTATTTTAAGAGGACGATCCTCTTATAAATTTTTTCTTAGTGGTAACAACATTTGCTTCCACTTCCTTCCCCTTACCTAAAGTAAGGTTTTGGAATCGCTGGAGCTCGTTAAGAAGGGTAGTGAGGTTAAATTCTATATTATTTAAAGACGCATTTGTCTCAAAATGTATAAAACTCTTCGAAAGAGATTGTCAGATAAAGCTAACCTGGTTAGCCTCATCAATGGGTCTGCCATTTACTTCAGCGATATTGAAGTACATCATCATGTCCAGGGCATGTTCTCGAACAGAGGTCCCCTCCTTCATCCACTTTGTGTAAATGTGCTTAATTGCCTCGTGTCTAAGGGACCATAGTGGTTGCCCAAACATTTCTCTTAATGAATCTATTATCTCTTTAGCCGAAGCTAAGGATTCATGTTTCTTTGCCAAAACATCAGACATGCCGGCAAGAATGTAAACACGGGCCTTTTCATTGGCTTTGACCCATTCGATCATATCCTTCTCGAACAGTTTGATTAGCATTTGAGGTTGGGGCTTGAGGACATTCCTCAGTTAAGACAAATCTTAGATCGTCAACTACCAGTATTGTATTTAGATTTGATTTCCATGCCGAATAATTATCGCAATTTAGTTTCTTGGAAGCTAAGAGTTGAATTATTGAGCTATTCATGCTGAAAAAGATAAACATATACTTTTAGAAAAAACTATAATCACAAAGAAACCAATTTAATTTAGCAAAAACTAAAAAGTACCCTTCATTATTATATTTTTCATCGATATTTCAAAAATTTAGAGTAACCTCCACCGAAGGGCAGTCGATTATTCCTCTTTTGAACCAAGACAATCTTGACTAGATGTTAACCCCAGAATAACTCTTTATTCCTATAGCACTTTAGTTATCGCTACTTCGGTCGAGAATATACTAACATCTTAGTAATTCTTGTAAGCGTAACCTTCCATTTTTGGATTTCAGAAACCAGAATTAAGATACTCCTGAAAGTGGAAAGTCAATATGAAAACTGGTCTAAGAGAGCCTATCCAGATTTGGAGTTCGCGGTGTTTCGAATCCTATAATACAACCCTCCGAAGGGAAAGGTTGCTCCAGGGCAGACATGTAGGCGCATTATAGAAATCTCACGGTGCGACCTAATGGAAGAGACTGTGGGATATGTTGTTACATACCCCTCACCCACTTACTATGAACTACTTCCTCTATTCACCTTGATATTGATCCATGCAAACACTCTCCGAAGGGAGTCCGCTCCTAAGCACGGCCCAAAGCTCTGCATGGACCTCATGATGTGAACTCTTAGGGACGTTAAAGGTTATAAGGAATTATGTGTTGAAGGCAAGGACAGCCATATGTCGAGCTTATGAGGTATGGACACATGCATTGGGATGGCAAGAGGCTGCGTGAGCAAGCAGTGAGGAAAAGCCATCGAGTGAAAAGGATGGGCCAGGCATGAGTAAGGATACGTCTGGTTGCGCGCAAGTGTGGGCACTGGGCATAGATGCATTGCACACGGACGATCGCATAGCTGCTTGTGAGGTTGCACGATAGCGCTAGACGATGAGCATGAGCACTAGATGATGAGCGTAAGCGCTAGACAATGAGCGAGAGCACTAGACGATGAGCTATGCGATGGGTGCAAAGCTAGACGATTGAGGCTGGGCCTGCGTGCGGGCAAGTATGGGCATTGAGTGGAAGGTGCTTACTACTCGATGTACGCCAGAGATATGCGCTGGAGTAAAGCAACTTGCACTGAGGCAGCGAGCGATGAGCTAGGCGATGGGCCAAACTTGGCCTCATTAGAGCCTTATGTGTTAATGCTCCCTAACGCCAAACACATGCTTTTTTTTTGGCTTCATACTTAGCGAAATTTTTACTAGTTAAGGTTTATGTCAAAGCTACTCAAAAGTCTATTCCAATACTTAGAATTTATCTTCTTCTTTTCTCCAAACTTCTTCCCTTTTGTATAAGATTACTTATACTTGGTTAATTACTCTAGTTACTTGCTTAAGTAGGGAAATTGAGATCTGGGTTTCACACGAAGTCGAGCATGGATCTCACGGTGTGAACTCTTGAGGATGTGAGAGCTAAAAATGATATATCAATAATATTATTAATCTCCCATTGAAGTGTTCTAAATATTTCTGGATTCTTTTACTTAGGTATAGTCCCGCTAATTTTAAACAGCCTAAGTCTATATAATTTATCCAAGTATAACGTTTATATCAGGATTTTAACCTACGATGTCTAGGTGTTAAACCAATTTCTAAACCTCACACTGCTCATGCAAGCTCATAAACCAGTTAACAATGCTCAAAACTTCGGTTATAATCCCCATGTAGGAAGTGTTACGTAAACCATCAACTTAAATACTTCCAGCCTTAGACAGGATTATAAATTGATTGAGTTTGTAACTGATTTGTATAAGATACCAACCTATTTTAACTATTAAAACAAGTTGTTAACCTAAGTGAGCATGTTGTTTAACTTTGTTATGGATTTTAATGTCTAATCCAGTTTTATAACACCTTATAAAACCATAGACATGCATTAAAACCATAACATACATCAAATGCATTCACAAATAACATAACACTTATATTAATTTAAGAAACCCATCCATATTATATATTATAACTAACAACATAATATTATGCATGTAACATGCTTTCCTATGGTGGGATTTTAAATCAAAATGACATACTATATGCACAAATATGTATAATTCAAATATAATATACATCACATGCATAAAATAATTAAAATAATTAAACAACGTCAATATGGTTCAACTTTGGCATCCTAAATAAGCAAAATAACTAATTATTACAAAAGCAACCCAAAAACAGCTTCAAAAGAGGTCTAGACCGCTCGACTCGACCCGAATCAGACCCAAACCACCTAAACTTGCCTCCAAATACTCCAGATGAGGCTGAACTAGACCAGATGTCGCTAAACCAAACCGGAAGAAGACCGAATTGGTCAAACCAGATGTCCTTCCACATGAACCGATTCGTGAAGGCATGTGCTAGCTCTAAAAAATAGCTATTATTCTTAGCTTAATTTAGGTTCGTTAATGGATTTTATGTGTTTATTGTATTATTTTGTAGGTATCATGAACCAAGGAGCTATAACCAAGAAATTGGAGTCAAATGGGACTATTTTGAAGCAATTTGGAGGTGATTCGAGCTATCAGGCTCCAAAATAGTGAAAATTATGAAACTGCCACTGCACTGTCACAAGTTGCAACGTTCTACCCTGACGCTCTAAGGCAGAATGCATAGTGTTGCAACGCTGCTTTACAGTGTCATGACGCCGCAAAGTTTGACGGACGGACACGGTAGGTGCACGTGCAAGTGAGCGTTGCAACGCTGTTTTCAGCATTCGATGTTGCCATCTTTCCTATAAATACTCCTCTTCGTCTTTAGGTCAAAATATGCTAAATTTGGGAGGCCAAATTGATGGAGGCTAAAGTAAAATTCGTTCCTTCGTCCATTTCCTTCAATTTTCGGTATCTCTAGGGTAGTTTTTGCTTTTTATTTTTGGTTGTAATCAATGGAATGGATGTGTATCTCAAATTCATCTATGAATTGAAAGGTAATATCTATCTAGTTTCTTTGAGAAAGAGCCCTGTGTTTAATTTTTTGAAGGTTTCTTAATTAATTTAACTGCAATCTTGTGAATTCTTAGGAAGGATTTGTTTTAATCTTAATGGAGTTTTGATAAATTCTTCTGACAAATTAATTTGTTGAAATTCTTGTTTGCAAAGTCATTCTAGCTTATGCATCATTGATTGATTTAGTTTCACATATTAAGATTGCATGTTTAGAGCCTAGACTTTTTCTGGCCAAACTCATGTATGCCCTTGTATAATCTTTCCAAATAAATCATGTTACAAGATATGACTTTCTGGCTTGTTGTATGTCTCAACAATTGAACCCTTTCTTAATTCTTTTCAATTTTAACTTGGATGTTACTAAGAAAGAAAAATTGTACGTTCAATTATGGTTGATTTTGTTTAATATCGAATTTGGCTAATTGGGCTACTAGATTTTCTAATAGTTTGAGGGATTGACAGATTTAGTGTAAATAATTGGTGCGTAATGAAAGAAATTACATAGGAACTCTCTCTTTCTCTAGAAATTACATAAACTCCTATCCTAAATTACATTTACCCTTTTATTTTAATTTCACACATAGTATCTCTCTCACACCAAAACCTCCATTTATTGCTCTAGTTTGAAAATTAACTCAATGAAACAAATCTCGCTTCTCTGCGGATCGACTCAAACTTACCATTGTTGCTACGTTTTAGTAGTAATAGAAGTAGTTCGATGATATTATAAATTTTCTTTTGACCAGACTCAAGGTTTAATTACGACGTAGGCTGTTGGGCTTTACCCAAAATGGCGCCATTGACGGGGAAGACTTTGAAGTTTTGTTTGTTAAATTTCTAGTTAGAGTATTCCTTTCTTTTGATTTGTTTTTATTTCTGTGTCAGTGTTTTAAGCACGGACATATATCATCAGCAAGGATGGGGACAATCGAATGGAGCATCTTGGCTTAACGACGAGGTTCATGACCTTCAAGGTCAACTTGCTGAGTTAACTTCTTTGGTTATTCAGTCATTTATAGGTAACCCACAGCAATTGCGAGCACGTAGGACTGATCACCCTGAGCAAGCATGCCCAAGTTTGCAATGGAGCCCTATGCCACAAGATTACTCCATCGAAGGGTATCCCAGTTATATGGACGATGATTTCTAAGGGCCCACATGGGAGGAGTCCTATGACTATGGAAACATAAGATGGGACCAGTTCCACTATGATTCATCCCCTGCCACATTCGACATGATAATGCATGCTCACACCGCTGACTTAAGTATATCATTAGAAGATGTCACTAGAGAACTTACTATTAACAACATTGCTTTTGAGCAAGAGATCCGCGACCTCTAGGAGAGCTTTAGTCTTTAGACTGAGGTTGGATCTGACCTTCAGAGTTTCAGAGACTCAGTCACTCAATCTTTTGATTTAGTTGAGAGATGATGCGAACCCCTGCTACACACTTCTTTTGACATCACTAAGGCTTGCGGCGATGAAGTAATCTATGTCAGCATCGAGGATGAGTTAGAGGATAGTATGCCATGTTTAGAATCAGTTTGGGAGGACTATGGAGACCCTGACCCTAAACCTGTCGATTTCCAGGTGATAGAGTTAGAGGTTAAAAAAACTCGCCCTTTTTTGTCGTCTTCTATATCATATATTTTTTAGTTTTTTTCTTCTTGTTCTCAAGAGTTGTTGAGTAAGATGAGTTAGAGTATTTATTTTTTGTAGAGTCAATCCCAGAGCCTTTTATTTTATTTCCTTTTATAAATACAGAAAATCCCAAATTCGACCTGTTTGTCTCTCTTTAAAAGATGAAGAGCCTTATAGGCTTACCGAGCTATATCACATCATCCAAGAAGGGACCAAAGAAATATGAGAATTTCATTGTGCCTTGACAGGGGATAGGTCACATCTTATTTTCATAAGATTTTTTGTTTTTGTTGGATTAGGTCACATCTTAAACCTGTGGATTTCATTGGATTAGGTTTCTTTTTGTTTTTGTTTAATAGGGATGACCTAGAGGAGAGGAGCATCTTTTTGAGGTGAGCCTACGACCACCACCATCCCATGTGCAACTAAGTTTTCAGGGGAGGTTTTTTGTTCCCTTGTCTTTATTTTCATTGGGCTTAAATTAGAGATACATTAGAGACAATGTATCGTATTAAAGTTGGGGGTGGTAGTTATATATGCATGTCTAGCAAGTCCTTGAGCACCTGAGCTCGGACTTTGTGGTTGAACTATTGATATGATTTTTATGATGCATGTATTGTGATGATGACTTTCTGTGGTAGGATTTAGATAACTTTCTCTTCGATCTGTTAAGGGTTCACAGAATGTATGCATGATTTTGGGCTAAATTTAAAATTTTTTCTTGATTCCCTTACATATATTGAGCACATAGCCCTCTTATTTAAGGTTTTGAATGCTTAAGATTGGATTATTTGGTCCATATGCTTGTTGTCACCCCGAAAGGTCTAGGTAAGGGTTGTTAAGCAACTGAAGCTCAATTCAGTAATGCATGCTTAGGTTTTCTCCAAAATGTTGTGTTGTAAAGTAAAAGCCTGTTGTATGCTAATTAAAGGGCAAGCATGTTGTAGAGTAAAATAAAGTTTGTATAATATTTTTGAAGGGGATTACTCCTATTTCTTGGGTTATGATTAACCTGGGGCGGTTATGACAACCGTAGTTTCTCTTTGAGCTAAAGTAACTCGACGAATGAGTAAGCTTTCGAATCTTGTTAGGAGATATTGCTCGTAGTTGGATGATTCGCATGACACCCATGTGGGCAAGCCAAAATGAAGGCGTCTAGATAAGGTTTCCTCTTTCGTGTGTATGAAAGTGAAATAAATAGCAAAAAAAGGGGGTTGGTTCCCTTAAGTGTTTCATTGCCACTTTGAGCCTAGGGAGCTTAATGCTTGATCCTCCGAGCTAGAGTAGGGGAAAATGAGTTGAGGGCTGAATAGAACTATCCTGGGCTAGAAGAGACCTAGATAGGATTGGCCAAGCACACACACACGTGGGGTATATAGAATTAATTTAAATTTCTTGATTAAGTGCATGCATTTGAATGACCCTTTCTTTGAGAAGAGTTTGTTATCTTTAGCCTTGAGATCCGAGTCGCTCATTTATCATAAGTTTCATGCCTATATTTTTGTCTGCCTTGCTCGGGACGAGCAAGAATTAAGTTGGGGATGTTTGTTAGCTCTCAAAAAGGGCTATTATTCTTAGCTTAATTTAGGCCCGTTAATTGATTTTATGTGTTTATTGCTCTAGTTTGAAAATTAACTCAATGAAACTAATCGCGCTTCTCTGCGGATCAACTCAGACTTACCATTGTTGCTACGTTTTAGTAGTACTAGGAGTAGTTCGGTGATGTTATAAATTTTCTTTTGACCAACGCATCTTTCTGGACTGGGATGAACAACATCGTGATGTTGCATCCCAGCGTTGCAATGCTTCTGAAAAATGATGAACAGCGTTGCAACACTTGATGAACGGCGTCTCGACTCTATCGGGCAGAAGCTCGAGTTCTGAAAACTTCAGCTCGACCTCGCTTGCTATTCTCTTCAATTACAGCCTGATTTGGACTCTATTGACTTTAATAAAATTATATACTTTAGAGCACACATTTAAGCTCATCAGACAAGAGTCAATTAGAAATTAAACTTTATAGTTAAAGAGAACTCTAATGCCAAAATTGAATTTTTACCATATTAGTCAACCAAACATGCAATTATAGAAATTTACCAACCGAACTCAAATTAACGTTAATTGAGTACTTAAATCATGCATTTATACCAATTGATAGAGTAAACTAACATGCAACCGAAGAAATCATAATCAATAAGTACTCTAATTACATTTAATTTGAGTTTTAAAAGCATGCAAAACAGTTTTCCGCTAAAGTAGGTTTCAAGAATATAATTACTTTTGATGCTTATTTTTCTCCATGAAATTAAACTCCAAAACTTCAATAGACCACCACAAAGAGCTTCTCTACTATCCTCTAACTTGGATTTAAGAAGTAGAACTCAGAATTGGAGCTAATTTTGTGAAGAGTTGGACAGGTTTGATTGATGGATAGAGGGTTTCAAATTTTTCAGCAACATGAATTCATCAAAGCTGGAATTCAACTTATTTATCAACTCTATTCATGCAAACACTTACTCACCTGCTAATTGATACTTCAATCAACACTAAGCAAGTGAGAAATGTGGCTGATTTGGGAGAAACCAATCCAAATGAAGGAAAAACTTGGAAAATTCCTCTCCAAGCAACTCCAAATGAAGGGAAAACTTGGAAAATTCCACTCCAAGCAACTCCAAATGTATATATTTATATATATATTGGAAATTCAAATCTGAATTTGAATTTTAATAAATGAAATAATGTTAACAATATTTACGAACTGGGAGTTTAGGACATTCCCAACAATTGATGTCAAAATTTTTCCACCTATCCAATTTTTTCATTAGATATTAAAATAATATTACTTCTAAAAACATGGATTTTTAGAGAGATTAGTATAATAACCACTAACCCTAATGGTTGAAGGCTTTTCATTAAAATATATAATATGATAACCCTTCACATCATTTATTGCCTGTTATATAATCGAAATCACATGTACAATTTTCAAGATCATTCTAAAACCGCTTTTAATTCTTCGAAATTAATTTTGATTTTGTTAGGGAAACTTATATTTTCTTATTTACTTGTTGAATTCTCATGGTTCTTGAATGCATTATAACTTCCCATACTTTGAGTCTATATATGGCTTGATCAGCCTTCCTATTCATTATTAGGCTATAGATTGACATATATGAAATGTGATATGCAATCACGTGTTAATCGTCGAATAGGAAAAATTAAAGTGTGTTGATGATAGTCTAGATTTCGATTGCCTACTTTAGTTTTTTTTATGTATTGAAAAAAAATTTAATATAATATTGATAGTGTTATATCTAAAGTATATTAGCTATGTCAACTAATATGTCAAATGTAAAGTATATCAGCTAATTCGTTCTATTTTTGAAATTTTAAAATGATTTTGATGTAAATGTAAGTTACATATTGGTTGATTGATAAACTAGATTTAGAGAGGAAGAAAAGTATATCAATAATGTTTTTTTTTTCGTTCTATCTTAATTTGTTAATATACCAAGTATGAGGCATTTTTTAAAAAATAATATACTTAAAGTATAACATTGATACTAATTTTCATTGTTTGTTGTTTATATATATTTTTATGTACTATTTGCTCCTTTTTTTTTAATTAATTATATTGAATCTACCTTTATTTCAACCATTTTTTTATTTGCATAAACATATAATACAAAACAATTAATTGATACAAGTATTGGGTTTTTTATACTAAAAGAAAAAGACTTGTACATAAAAACTTTTAATAAATGGGGTTGATACAAGTATCGAAAAAAGAATTACAGATTACTGTATCAATTAATAATGTGTTATTTTTCATGCTGTGGTTGCGCATATGCTTGATGGCAAAATAGCATTGTGTTTTGGATTTGGAGCAGACCATAGGACCGGCCCCTTAGGCATGCAAGTAAGGATCATTGAGGCAGGGGTTGGTGCCATTGCACCCATTCCATTAGGATTAAATGTAGTAAACTCATGAGAGCTTGGAGGAAGGGATATTGATGACTCAGGTACCTTCTTGCTTGAAAGTGGGAAAATCTCACATCGGGAATTTTCCCAAGTTTCAATTTCACTTTTTGATTTTGAAATTGATTTGAAAAATCAAAATCTTTTTCCAATTTTATTTCTATAATTAAAATTGAAATGTTATTAATTTTATAA
The DNA here is from genome assembly GCF_027475165.1 of Benincasa hispida. Lineage (NCBI taxonomy): Eukaryota > Viridiplantae > Streptophyta > Magnoliopsida > Cucurbitales > Cucurbitaceae > Benincasa > Benincasa hispida. The sequence continues at coordinate 58,779,931 of NC_143480.1, read as the reverse complement.
AAACTAATTCAATAATTAATTTTTTTAATAAAATTAATAATTAATAATTAATCAAGTAATGTAATTAATTCTATTAATTTAATATCAAATATTAAATTAATTTGTCACCAATTCCACCATATATCACTATTCATTAAATTAATATTTAAATCATATTTATATATTAATCGATTCTCCAATTATGTTTAACTCCAAAATTAAATGTGTAGTTATATCACATATCATTACTAATTTCCTTAATTCTAATTTGAACGTTCCAAATTAACTTATCACGCTACTGTAATGCTAATCCATTTACGAGCTAGTAGGGGACCTCGTGGACCTACAGATCATGGGCTCCAACGATCCGAGTTTAATTGGCTAAACTCTTTAACTGAATTAACTGTCATTCGTTAACTGCCGGATCACTCCATTAAAACCCAATAGTTTCATTCCCCTCACTTTAGATACATTGTGTCCACTCGATATAACAATAATTAGTAAGTTAATCCTTCACAAGTTGTTCGTAATAATGGGTAGGTCAAAAGGTTATTATACCCCGAGATTTCCTCTTGTTCCTTAATTCCCATTGATTCTGTAATGAACAATTGATTTGTGATCCAATCAACAAACTGAGTCCCTCTCGAACCAATGAGAAGGTGAGGTCCCTTGTTCAAGACCCGGAGTTAGCACATAAGGGAACATCCTCTCTACTATCCCTAAAAGAAGGTAAGAGTGAATTTTGTCTTGCACCCAATGTCCCTAGCTATCTACCACGTCATACCCCTAAAATGGGGGGCTCATTGAGCCGACACTATTGAGCCAACCCTCACCCATGTAAATCTAAGAATAATCCCGAATAAATAGGAGTTCATAGTTATCTCAGGATTAAGGTCAAGTTACTTAGGTTATCGTTACGAAATAGTCAGTCTTAAATGGTAAACAACGTTATAAAGTAAGAGTGACTTATTTCTTCGTCTGATCCTAGGAAGACTCATTCCATAAGACGCCCCTACTTCTCATGTCACCACATGAACGAATCAGAATCACTTCGTTTGTAGCACTTTACAACACTTTGTAACAACTACAGAGTGGGCCGCATCTGATAGTGTTACCAGAATAAGGCACCCAACCTTATTCGTATACTATAGATCATTTTGACTTTTTACTCGAACCTGATCTACTTTTATGTCTCCACATAAAGTTCAAGTACTCATATAATAGTTATAGATCTTTTAGTTTATTGGATTTATTTCTAAAACGAAATGACCAATTCATATATTCAATAATAACTTTATCGATTTACATAATGAGTTGATTGTTTACAAAGCACGAGTTTTAGAACATAAAACCCAACAACATCTTTTAATCAGAAGTTATACATATTCATCATAAAACGTTTGTGATTTAGAAAAATCTGCAAACCATCCTTGAAGTTGTGTAATTGTTACAAATTCACCTCAAGATTCTTTAGGGTAAAAATTAATACACGTATAAAGTTTATTTGTAATATTGTCATTCAAAATTTATGCTTGTTTTCTCTGAGATTTCATTATGCTATTTACATAGTCTAGAATAAAAACTTATATCCTTAGTTTTTTTTAAACAATGTTTTAAAAGTTACGTATGTTTTTAGTTTTATATATTTGACTTACACACACACACACCAAATAGGGGAATTTGTGACCATAAGAATCAGACCTAAATTATTAATAGATATTGCACAATACAAATAAATAAATGAATAAATTCAAATATTGCAAAATTTAGATTCAGCTCTCAAAGTCTATAAGTGATAGACTATATCACTGATGGAAGTCTATCAATAATGGAGTCAATCACTTATTGATTTTTCTACATTTGCCATAATTTAAACGTTATATACTTACTTATTAGCCTTAAAAATGCTATCCAGTGCAATGACCTTATTAAATATTGATAACACTTGAAACGTGTCATCTTACTCTGCTTAGCTTGGGAACATTTTGGGGTTTAATGTGTTTCAATGATGATTTTGTTGGGTTGTATATCCTAAAACTCATAGTTTTGTAAATAGTAAATATAGACAAGTGTTGTTGATTGTTTAATAACTCTAAATCCAATAAACTCCCTTGGCTATTGTCATGAATACTTGGACTTTATGTGGAGACATAAACATGATCAAGTTCGAGTCAAATAGCCTAAACAGTCTATAGTAGTTAGATTCGTTTGGGTACCTATTTATGGGAATACTATTGAATGCGACCCACTTTATGATTATTACAAATGTTGTAAAGTTTCATAAATGATGTGATTAGTTTGTCTATGTAGTTACATGTGAGCGGGGGTGTTCTATAGAATGAGATTGTGTAAGACAAACCACAAAATAATCACTATTACATATTAACACCGTTTACTGTAACACTGATTAATTTCACTTCTTGATGTCCTGGACAACTTGATCTTAATCATGTGTTTCCTATGAACTCCGGTTTATTTACGATTGTCCCTTGATCTGCATAGGTGAGGGTAAGCTCAACGTTGCTGCTCCGTATTCCTCCCATTTCAGGGATAAGACCGAGTAGATAGCTGGGGACATAGAATTTGCAAGATGGAATTCACTCCTACCCATTTTATGTATAGTAGAATGGTTGTTATCTTAAGGATTGATCCCGAGTCTTGAACAAGGGGTCCCATCCTCTCATTGGCTTGAGAGGGAATGAATTAAGTGATTATGATCCTAAATCAATTGTTCATCAAAGGGATATTGGTACTTTGGGAGAAAATATGTAACTCAGGGGTATTTTGGTATTTGACCTTGTTGAGGTTACGAACAACCAGTGAAGGATCAACTTATTGATGACAGTTATATCAAATGGACACATAATATATCTATAGTGAGGGGAGTGCAACTACAGGTTCAAGTGTTTGACCGGTTAGTCTCGGATCATAGGTGCATCGGACTCCATGATCTATAGGTCCATTGAGTCTCCATGCTAGCTCAATACGAACATTGAAGAACTAGATGAAGTAAGAATTTGAAATGTTCAAATTCGGATATTAGGAAAAATTGTATTTTATATGAGATATAATTTACAATTAAATCATTAATTTATTAATTAATTATTTTTTAGACTATACTTGATCATTAGCATGAAAGTGCTTTTTTAAACTTGATTAATATGATTAATCATAGCTAGGAGTCAAAGACAATTTAATATATGATATTAAATTTATTTTATTTTATTTAGTTGATTTTTTTAATTAAATAATTTCTAAATTTAAAAATTTGTATTTTATTTCTTTTAGTAAAAAAATAGTTAGTGGAAAAATCCAATTGTTTAATTTTCCCACTAACTAAGTGGACTTTGAAGTGGCATGATAACGGGCAGAAATGCACATTATCAGAGTGCTAAGTTCTTAAACAATGTTGGCTTGCGTTGATAAAATATGTTAGATTGCGTCCAAAAAGCTTCAAATTCATAATATTGCGGTCGCATGCGTTCATCGCATAGAAACAGTGGATTTTTATATTTTCATGCAGAATATGTGTTGACGCAAAGCGGAAATAGCGATCATAGGAAATCATTGGTTGAGCGCAGCATTACTACAAGGCTTTGCGGTGATTGTGTTTGCAAACATTTGCTCAAGAAGAATTGCTACAACTTGATCGGCGCAACATGGTGGGCGCATCTGGGTGAAAGGCATAATTAATCACGATGGGACAAAAAGCTAATGACAGTCGAATCCGAATTAAGTTGACAGCCGCTAACGATAACAAGTACATTCAGCTTTTCGGTGAAAAATATTCGGTGCATCAGTCAGGGAGTTAAAGTCGTCCCATCTATGCAACCATGAGAGAGAAGCCTCTTTTCACCCAGGAAGTTCTATAAATACCGAAGGCATCCTTCAGATAAGGGGTTCCCCAGTTCAACTGTTTACGAGTTCACAAGTTTTGTTCATAATTTAGCCTTGTTCCTAGATTTTCTTTTATTTTAAGGCGGACGCGAGAGAAGGAGGTTGTGCCGACAGATCGTTTCGGTAAGGTTGGGAGAGCGCTGGAAGCTTCAAGATCAGAGAGAGGGCCGACTCCTGTAGAAGCAAGAATATCTTCTGAACCGAATAGAGTTGCCAGTGTAAAAGATTTGGGCAGCAAGGGATTACTTCTCTATATCTGTTCACTCTCTGTTATGTACGCATGAGTAGCTAAATCTGTTGAATGGGTTGAGAAGCACTTAGCTAGCTTAACTGGGGTCTTCATTCTATGCGATTATCTTGTATTATGTATGCTTCATTCGTTCATTAGAGATACTCGGGAGGGTAGTCTAAGGATAGGATCTAGGCTTGGGAAGGTTAGATCAGAATCTAGGCTCGGAAGAGTCAGATTAGAATACATAATCAATAGATAGGAGCTTAGGAATAAGCACTGTTTGCTATTAACGCATCGCATGCATCCTAGAGATAGGATATGATTGTGTACGGTAACCTTGCCTTTGTGCATTTTGCATCATCGCATAGGAAAAGAGTACAGACTTAGGAATAAGCTCTATGGACAATTTTGCATTCAACACATGCATCCTAGACTTAGGAGCATTGCATTTGTATTGGAAAATGACTTGCTATGCATGGTTGTAGCTTGATTGCATAGTCTGATGCATTCCCAAGTAACGCTAGCTAGAGACCTTCTCAACTTGTTCATCCGCATACTCAGTGCATCTATCACACAAACAGAATTTTCTCAAAATCCGCCGCATTTTTTTTATTTTTCATCATCGCAATCAACAAACAAACCAACAATTAATTGAGTTACCGGTTACCGCAAAGTTTTCTAAAAATTACCACCGCATCCTGTTTTCACAAGTCCCTGAATTCGACCCTGGACTTACCACGAACTCAGTGGGGTTTACACTTGGATTCCACTGAGAAAACTTGAGTGCTCAATGTAATTCCATCACCACGTTTCCTCCACACTTCCCATGCTTGAGACCTAAAGTTTACATGCTAGTGGAGTTTGAGGTGGAAGACATGCAAGATAGGATTTTGCATGTATTCTTTCTATAAATAGTTTGGTTTTTGACATTTGTAAAATCTAATGCTTCTTTGACCTTTAACCTAAGCTCTTCCTCTAAAATCTCTTTACTCTCCTTTTACTAAAAAGATTTTCCCTTGTCTTCACTAACAAAACGGTCCCATAACCATGTTCTTCAACCGAAGAATAGCAAGGATTTGCCGTTGGTGGTGTCAATTGAGCTCGGGAGAGGAATATTGTTGTGAATTCTACAAAGGTTGTAATTTCTAACCTTTATGCATGGTTATTCTTGTTTATATGTAATTAGAACGTTATCAATCCTTGCTTCCCCTATACATGTGTTCTTTATATTCCAAAAATTGGTATCAGACTGACAAATAGTTGACTTCAAAAAAAGTTAGAAGATGTCTCTTTACCAACATGTGAGTCATGTCTTGGAGGAAAAATGACAAAAAGATCTTTTTTTGGAAAAGGTCTTCGAGCCAAAGAAACTTAGAGCTCGTGCATTCGGACCTCTGTGGACTGACGAGTGTTAAAGCACGGGGAAGTAATGAATATTTCAGTAGCTTTATAGATGATTATTCAAGGTACGTTTACATTTACCTAATTCATTTTATGTCTGTAGCTCTTGAAAAGATCATGGAATTTAAGACCAAGGTTGAGAACCAATTATGTAAATCTATTATGAAACTTCGATCAAATCGAGGTGGGAAGTATTTGGACTTGAAATTGCAGGACTATATGATAAAAGACAGGATTCAATCACAACTCCCTGCACTAGGAACGCCTCAGCAAAATGGTGTATTTGAACGGAGAAATAGAACCTTGTTAGAGATGGTTCGGTTCATGATGAGTTATGCTCAGTTGCCTAACTCGTTCTGGGGGTATGCATTAGAGACTACAGATTACATTTTGAATAACTTCCCTCAAAGAGTGTTTTAGAAGCACCTTATGAGTTATGGACAGTACGTAAAACTAGTTTACGTCATTTTTCGATCTGGGGTTGCCCGGCACATGTGTTGGTGCAAAAACATAAGAAAGTGGAACATCATTCAAAATTATTCCTGTTTGTAGGTTACCCTAAAGGAATAAGAGGTGGTCAGTTTTATGATCTTGAGGATGGTAAGGTAATTGTATCGATAAATGTCACATTCCTAGAGGAAGACCACATTCAA
>NC_143480.1:58735269-58773269 GCF_027475165.1 Benincasa hispida | reverse complement strand
TTAAGATAACAACCTTTCTACTATACATAAAATGGGTAGGAGTGAATTCCATCTTGCAAATTCTATGTCCCCAGCTATCTACTCGGTCTTATCCCTGAAATGAGAGGCATACGGAGCAGCAACGTTGAGCTTACCCTCACCTATGCAGATCAAGGGACAATCGTAAATAAACCGGAGTGCATAGGAAACACATGATTCAGATCAAGTTGTCCAGGACATCAAGAAGTGAAATTAATCAGTGTTAACAGTAAACGGTGTTAATATGTAATAGTGATTATTTTCTGGTCTGTCCTACAAAATCTCATTCTATAGAACACCCCCGCTCACATGTAACTACATAGACAAACTAATCACATCATTTATGAAACTTTACAACATTTGTAATAATCATAAAGTGGGTCGCATTCAATAGTATCCCCATAAATAGGTACCCAAACGAATCTAACTACTATAGACTGTTTAGGCTATTTGACTCGAACTTGATCATGTTTATGTCTCCACATAAAGTCCAAGTATTCATGACAATAGCCAAGGGAGTTTATTGGATTTAGAGTTATTAAACAATCAACAACACTTGTCTATATTTACTATTTACAAAACTATGAGTTTTAGGACATACAACCCAACAAAATCATCATTTAAACACATTAAACGCCAAAATGTTCCCAAGCTAAGTAGAGTAAGATGACACATTTCAAGTGTTATCAATATTTAATAAGGTCATTGCACTGGATAGCATTTTTAAGGCTAATAAGTAAGTATATAACGTTTAAATTATGGCAAATGTAGAAAAATCAATAAGTGATTGACTCCATTATTGATAGACTTCTATCAGTGATATAGTCTATCACTTATAGACTTTGAGAGCTGAATCTAAATTTTGCAATATTTGAATTTATTCATTTATTTATTTGTATTGTGCAATATCTATTAATACTTTAGGTCTGATTCTTATGGTCACAAATTCCCCTATTTGGTGTGTGGGGGGGGGGGGGGGGGGGGGGGGGGTGTGTGTGTGTGTGTGTAGTCAAATATTGAAAACTAAAAACATACGTAACTTTTAAAACATTGTTTAAAAAAAACTAAGGATATAAGTTTTTATTCTAGACTATGTAAATAGCATAATGAAATCTCAGAGAAAACAAGCATAAATTTTGAATGACAATATTACAAATAAACTTTATACGTGTATTAATTTTTACCCTAAAGAATCTTGAGGTGAATTTGTAACAATTACACAACTTCAAGGATGGTTTGCAGATTTTTCTAAATCACAAACGTTTTATGATGAATATGTATAACTTCTGATTAAAAGATGTTGTTGGGTTTTATGTTCTAAAACTCGTGCTTTGTAAACAATCAACTCATTATGTAAATCGATAAAGTTATTATTGAATATATGAATTGGTCATTTCGTTTTAGAAATAAATCCAATAAACTAAAAGATCTATAACTATTATATGAGTACTTGAACTTTATGTGGAGACATAAAAGTAGATCAGGTTCGAGTAAAAAGTCAAAATGATCTATAGTATACGAATAAGGTTGGGTGCCTTATTCTGGTAACACTATCAGATGCGGCCCACTCTGTAGTTGTTACAAAGTGTTGTAAAGTGCTACAAACGAAGTGATTCTGATTCGTTCATGTGGTGACATGAGAAGTAGGGGCGTCTTATGGAATGAGTTTGCCTAGGATCAGACGAAGAAATTAGTCACTCTTACTTTATAACGTTGTTTACCATTTAAGACTGACTATTTCGTAACGATAACCTAAGTAACTTGACTTTAATCCTGAGCTAACTATGAACTCCTGTTTATTCAGGATTATTCTTAGATTTACATAGGTGAGGGTTGGCTCAATAGCGTCGGCTCAATGAGGCCCCCATTTTAGGGGTATGACGTGGTAGATAGCTAGGGAGATTGGGTGCAAGACCAAATTCACTCCTACCTGATTTTAGGGATAGTAGAGAGGAAGTTCCCTTATGTGCTAACTCCGGGTCTTGAACAAGGGGCCTCACCTTCTCATTGGTTCGAGAGGGACTCGGTTTGATGATTGGATCACAAATCAATTGTTCATTAGAGAATCAATGGGACTTAAGGAATAAGAGGTAATCTCGGGGCAAAATAGCCTTTTGACCTACCCATTATTACGAACAACTTGTGAAGGATTAACTTACTAATTATTGTTATATCGAGTGGGCACAATGTATCTAAAGTGAGGGGAATGAAACTATTGGGTTTTAATGGAGTGATCTGGTAGTTAACGAATGACAGTTAATTCGGTTAAAGAGTTTAGCCAATTAAACTCGGATCGTTGGAGCCCATGATCTGTAGGTCCACGAGGTCCCCTTCTAGCTCGTAAATGGATTAACATTACAGTAGCGTGATAAGTTAATTTGGAACGTTCAAATTAGAATTAAGGGAATTAGTAATGATATGTGATATAACTACACGTTTAATTTTGGAGTTAAACATAATTGGAGAATCGATTAATATCTAAATATGATTTAAATATTAATTTAATGAATAGTGATATATGGTGGAATTGGTGACAAATTAATTTAATATTTGATATTAAATTAATAGAATTAATTACATTACTTGATTAATTATTAATAATTAATTTTATTAGAAAAATTAATTATTGAATTAGTTTTTATAAAATTAATAACATTTCAATTTTAATTATAGAAATAAAATTGGAAAAAGAATTTGATTTTTCAAATCAATTTCAAAATCAAAAAGTGAAATTGAAAATTGGGAAAATTCCCAATGTGAGATTTTCCCACTTTCAAGCAAGAAGGTTCTACTTTCTTACACATAATTCCACCACCAAATACAAGGGATTGCTAGTATCACTTGAGGTGATCAGTTTTTCATGAGAATCATGTAATAAAACAACTCTTAATTGAGTGGAAAAGATGATGCAATTGTGGAATTGCTGAGTTTTTGAAGGTTGAAGATATTCTTCAACAAGCTGAAAAGCCAGAAAACCACTCCTCCAATTCCCTAAGTTCAAATTTATTTTGAGTCTCACGACTCAATCTAAGGCTTCTATAGAATAGTAGGGAAGTTCTAGTGGTGGTCCACGACAAGATTTGGAGAAGGTTGCAGCTGAATTTCGAGTTTGAAGAGGATCTTCAAAGGTATGTTATGAAACCCTCTTGATACCCCATGAACATGCATAATTTTGATGTAAAAATTAATGAATTAGAATGCTTAATGATCCTATTTTCTTCCGCTCCATGTTTCTATATTCCAACAGATGCAAATTAACAAGTTGAGTTTTTGACAAATTTAGAATGAAAAGGTAGTTTGGTAACAAAAACACCAATATGACAATTGTATTTTCCATGTTTAAACCATCCTCTCTCTCTCTACCATCTTAGTTAAGTTCCTCCCCTCGACACCATAACACATCCCTTATTTACCCAAAATCTAAAAAACTTGAAGTATCCTCCACTTATTATTTTGCATTCCAGTTTTTCATTTCTGTTCAATGGCATTTCAACATGATAATTTATTCTTCACATTCTTCTTCCTCCTTGCCATGTCTTCTCCATCCACGCTCATGGCAACTTCTAGAATCATGCTCGATTCAGTACAAGCTCCAGTAACTTTGGAAGCTACAGTTCCTATTTTTAGAGAATCTATTGTTGAGGTACCTGAGTCATCAATATCCCTTCCTCCAAGCTCTCATGAGTTTACTACATTTAATCCTAATGGAATGGGTGCAATGGCACCAACCCCTGCCTCAATGATCCTTACTTGCATGCCTAAGGGGCCGGTCCCATGGTCTGCTCCAAATCCAAAACAAAATGCTATTTTGCCATCAAGCATATGTGCAACCACAGCATGAAAAATAACACATTATTAATTGATACAGTAATCTGTAATTGTTTTTTCGATACTTGTATCAACCCCATTTATTAAAAGTTTTTATGTACAAGTCTTTTTCTTTTGGTATAAAAAACCCAATACTTGTATCAATTAATTGTTTTGTATTATATGTTTATGCAAATAAAAAGATGGTTGAAATAAAGGTAGATTCAATATAATTAATTAAAAAAAAAGGAGCAAATAGTACATAAAAATATATATAAACAACAAACAATGAAAATTCGTATCAATGTTATACTTTAAGTATATTATTTTTAAAAAAATGCCTCATACTTGGTATATTAACAAATTGAGATAGAACGAAAAAAAAAAACATTTATCAATCAACCAATATGTAACTTACGTTTACATCAAAATCATTTCAAAATTTCAAAAATAGAACGAATTAGCCGATATACTTTACATTTGACATATTAGTTGACATAGCTAATGTACTTTAGATATAACAGTATCAATATTATATTAAATTTTTTTCAATACATAAAAAAAACAAAAGTAGGCAATCGAAATCTAGACTATCATCAACACACTTTAATTTTTCCTACTCGACGATTAACACGTGATTGCATATCACATATCATATATGTCAATCTATAGCCTAGTAATGAATAGGAAGGCTGATCAAGCCATATATAGACTCAAAGCATGGGAAGTTATAATGCATTCAAGAACCATGAGAATTCAACAAGTAAATAAGAAAATATAAGTTTCCCTAACAAAATCAAAATTAATTTCGAAGAATTAAAAGCGGTTTTAGAATGATCTTGAAAATTGTACATGTGATTTCGATTATATAACAGGCAATAAATGATGTGAAGGGTTATCATATTATATATTTTAAAGAAAAGCCTTCAACCATTAGGATTAGCGGTTATTATACTAATCTCTCTAAAAATCCATGTTTTTAGAAGTAATATTATTTTAATATCTAATGAAAAAATTGGATAGGTGGAAAAATTTTGACATCAATTGTTGGGAATGTCCTAAACTCCCAGTTCGTAAATATTGTTAACATATTCTATTGATCAATAAAAGTATTATTGATTATTTTTTAAATAAATTGTTATTGATTTTTGCTTCTATTATAAAAATCCAATAAAGAAATTCATGGCTATAATATGAATACTTTAACTTTATATGGCGACATAAAAGAGGTTCAAGTTTTAGTATATAGCCAAAATGGTCTATAAGTATATGGATGAGATTGGGTAGTTTAAAACATTTATATGTTGATTTAAATATTAAAATTACATGAACAAGATTCATGTCTAATTAGATGATTGATTAATTTAATATTTGATATTAAATTATAATTTAATTAATTAATTAAATTAGTTTAATTAATTATTTAAATAAATAAAACATTATTTCATTTATTAAAATTCAAATTCAGATTTGAATTTCCAATATATACATACATATATATATATATATATATAATTTTACTGAAAATTAAATGGAAATTAAAAATATTGAAAAATTCGAAAAAGGTAAATTCCACTCAAAGTGCTTCATTTGGAGTTGCTTGGAGTGGAATTTTCCAAGTTTTTCCTTCATTTGGAGTGGTTTCACCCAAATCAACCGCATTTCTCACTTTCTTAGTGTCGATTGAAATGTCAATTAGCAGATGAGTAAGTGTTTGCATGAATAGAGTTGATAAATAAGCTGAATTCCAGCTTTGATGAATTCATGTTGCTGAAAAACTTGAAACCCTCTATCCATCAATCAAACCCTGTCCAACTCTTCACAAAATTAGCTCCAATTCTGAGTTCTACTTCTTAAATCCAAGTTAGAGGATAGTAGAGAAGCACTTTGTGGTGGTCCATTGAAGTTTTGGAGTTTAATTTCATGGAGAAAAGTAAGCATCAAAGGTAATTATATTCTTGAAACCTACTTTAGCGGAAAACTGTTTTGCATACTTTTAAAACTCAAATTAAATGTAATTAGAGTACTTATTGATTATGATTTCTTCGGTTGCATGTTAGTTTACTCTATCAATTGGTATAAATGCATGATTTAAGCACTCAATTAATGTTAATTTGAGTTTGGTGGGTAAATTTCTATAATTGCATGTTTGGTTGACTAATATGGTAAAAATTCAATTTTGGCATTAGAGTTCTCTTTAACTATAAAGTTTAATTTCTAGTTGGCTCTTGTCTGATGAGCTTAAATGTGTGCTCTAAAGTCTATAATTTTATTAGAGTCAATAGAGTCCAAATTAGGCTGTAATTGAAGAGAACAGCAAGCGAGGTCGAGCTGCAGTTTTCAGAATTCGAGCTTCTGCCCGATAGCATCGAGACGCCGTTCATCAAGCGTTGCAACGCTGTTCATCATTTTTCGGAAGCATTGCAACACTGGGATGCAACATCACGATGTTGTTCATCCCAGTCTAGAAAGATGCGCTGGCAGAGCCTAAAAGCCTACGTCGTAATTAAGCCTCGAGTATGGTCAAAAGAAAATTTATAACATCATCGAACTACTCGTTGTACAACTAAAACGTAGCAACAATGGTAAGTTTGAGTTGATCCGCAGAGAAGCGCGATTAGTTTCATTGAGTTAATTTTCAAACTAGAGCAATAAATGGGGGTTTAGGTGTGGAAGAGATAATATGTGCAAAACTAAAATAAAAGTGTAAATGTAATTTAGGATATGAGTCTATCTAAATTCTAGAGCAAGAGAGAGTTCCTATGTAATTTCTTTCACCAGGCACCAATTATTTACACTCATTCTGTCAATCCTTCAACCTATTAGAAAATCTGATAGCCCAATTAGCCAAATTCGATATTAAACCAAATCAGCCCTAATTCAATTTACAACTCTTCCTTCTTAGCGACATCCAAGTTAAAATTAAAAAGCATTAACAAAGGGTTCAATTGTTGAGACATACAACAAGCCAGAAAGCCATATTTTGTAGCATGATTTATTTGGAAAGATTATACTAGGACATACATGAGTTTGGCTAGAAAAAGTCTAGATCCTAAATATGTGATCCTAATACGGGCAACTAAATCAATCAATAACGCATAAGCTAGAATGATTTTGCAAACAAGAATTTCAACAAAATAATTTCTCAAGAGAATTTATCAAAACTCCATTAAGATTAAAACAAATCCATCCAAGGAATTCACAAGATTGCAGTTAAATTAATTAAAAAACCTTCAAGAAATTAAACACAGGGCTCTTGCTGAAAGAAACTAGATAGAATTTACCTCTCAAATCATAGATAAATCTGAGATACACATTCGTTCCATTGATTACAACCAAAAATAAAAAGAAAAAACTACGCTAAAAAACCAAAAGTTGAAGGGAATGGATGAAGGAACGAGTTTTAATTTCACCTAAAGACGAACGGGAGTATTTATAGGAAAGATCGCAACGTCCCAATGCTGAAAACTGCATTGCAACGCTCACTTGCACGTGCGCATACTGTGTCCATCCGTCAAAGGTCGTAGAGTCGCGATGTTGTAAAGCAGTGTTGCAACGCTGCACATTTTGCCTTAGAGCGTCAGAGTAGAGCGTTGCAACACTGTGACATTGCAGTGGTAGTTTCGTAATTTACACTGTTTTGGAGCCTGACAGCTCAAATCACCTTGAAATTGCATCAAATCAGTCCCGTTTGACTATGATTTCTTGGTTCTACCTCGTCGGTTCATGATACCTAAAAAATAAGACAATAAACACATAAAATCCATTAACGAGCCTAAATTAAGCTAAGAATAATAGCTCTTTTTGAGAGCTAACAAACATCCCCAACTTAATTCTTGCTCGTCCTGAGCAAGGCAGACCAAAATATAGGCATGAAACTTATGATAAATGAGCGACTCGGATCTCAAGGCTAAAGATAACAAACTCTTCTCAAAGAAAGGGTCATTCAAATGCATGCACTTAATCAAGAAATTTAAATTAATTCTATGTCCCCCACGTGTGTGTGTGCTTGGCCAATCCTATATAGGTCTCTACTAGCCCGGGAAAGTTCTATTCAGCCCTCAACTCATTTTTCCCTACTCTGGCTCAGAGGATCAAGCATTAAGCTCCCTAGACTCAAAGTGGCAATGAAACACTTAAGGGAACTAACCCCCCTTTTTTGCTATTTATTTCACTTTCATACACACGAAAGAGGAAACCTTATCTAGACGCCTTCATTTTGGCTTTCCCACACAGGTGTCATGCGAATCATCCAACTACAAGCAATATCTCCTACAAGGTTCGAAAGCTTACTCATTCGTCGAGGTACTTTAGCTCAAAGAGAAACTACGGTTGTCATAATCGCCCCAGGTTAATCATAACCCAAGAAAGAGGAGTAATCCCCTTCAAAAATATTATACAAACTTTATTTTACTCTACAACATGCTTGCCCTTTAATTAGCATACAACAGGCTTTTACTTTACAACACAACAGTTTGGAGAAAACCTAAGCATGCATTACTGAGTTGAGCTTCAGTTGCTTAACAACCCTTACCTAGACCTTTTGGGGTGACAACAAGCATATGGACCAAATAATCCAATCTTAAGCATTCAAAACCTTAAATAAGAGGGCTATGTGCTCAATATATGTAAGGGAATCAAGAAAAAATTTTAAATTTAGCCCAAAATCATGCATACATTCTGTGAACCCTTAACAGATCGAAGAGAGAGTTATCTAAATCCTACCACAGAAAGTCATCATCACAATACATGTATCATAAAAATCATATCAATAGTTCAACCACAAAGTCCGAGCTCAGGTGCTCAAGGACTTGCTAGACATGCATATATAACTACCACCCCCAACATTAATACGATACATTGTCTCTAATGTATCTCTAATTTAAGCCCAATGAAAATAAAGACAAGGGAACAAAAAACCTCCCCTGAAAACTTAGTTGCACATGGGTTGGTGGTGGTCGTAGGCTCACCTCAGAAAGATGCTCCTCTCCTCTAGGTCATCCCTATAAAACAAAAACAAAAAGAAACCTAATCTAGATAACAAATAAAGAAAGTAGTAAATTTTGTTACCTGGCTCCCTCTAGGAAGAGCAAATTTTTAACGTCGATTGCTTGATGTGACCTATCCCCTATCAAGGCACAATGAAATTCTCGTATTTCTCTGGTCCCCTCTTGGATGATGTGATATAGCCCGGTAAGCCTATAAGGCTCTTCATCTTTTAAAGAGAGACAAACAGGTCGAATTTGGGATTGTATTTATAAAAGGAAATAAAATAAAAGGCACTGGGACTGACTCTATAGAAAATAAATACTCTAACTCAACTGACTCAAAAACACTTGAGAATAAGAAGAAAAAAACTAAAAAATATACGATATAGAAGACGACAGAAAAGGGCGAGTTTTTTTAACCTCTAACTCTATCACCTGGAAATCGACAGGTTTAGGGTCAGGGTCTCCAAAGAAGTTAACTCAGCAAGTTTACCTTGAAGGTCACGAACCTCGTCGTTAAGCCAAAATGCTCTATTCGATTGTCCCCATCCTCGCTGATGATATATGTCCATGCTTAAAACACTGACACAGAAAGAAAAACAAATCAAAAGTAAAGGAATAATCTGACTAGAAATTTAACAAACGAAACATCAATGTCTTCCCCGTCAACGGCGCCATTTTTGGTAGAGCCCAACAGCCTACGTCGTAATTAAACCTTGAGTCTGGTCAAAAGAAAATTTATAATATCATCGATCTACTTCTATTACTACTAAAACGTAGCAATAGTGGTAAGTTTGAGTCGATCCGTAGAGAAACGTGATTTGTTTCATTGAGTTAATTTTCAAACTAGAGCGATAAATGGAGGTTTTGGTGTGAGAGAGATACTATGTGAGAAATTAAAATAAAAGGGTAAATGTAATTTAGGATAGGAGTCTATCTAATTTCTAGAGCAAGAGAGGGTTCCTATGTAATTTCTTTCATTATGCACCAATTATTTACACTAAATCTGTCAATCCCTCAAACTATTAGAAAATCTAGTAGCCCAATTAGCCAAATTTGATGTTAAACAAAATCAGCCATAGTTGAACGTACAACTTTTCTTTCTTATTAACATCCAAGTTAAAATTGAAAAGCATTAAGAAAGGGTTCAATTGTTGAGACATACAACAAGCCAGAAAGCCATATCTTGTAACATGATTTATTTGGAAAGATTATACGAGGGCATACATGAGTTTGGCCAGAAAAAGTCTAGGCCCTAAACATGCGATCTTAATATGTGCAGCTAAATCAATCAATTATGCATAAGCTAGAATGACTTTGCAAACAAGAATTTCAACAAATTAATTTGTCAGAAGAATTTATCAAAACTCCATTAAGATTAAAACAAATCCATCCTAAGAATTCACAAGATTGCAGTTAAATTAATTAAGAAACCTTCAAAAAATTAAACACATGGCTCTTTCTCAAAGAAACTAGATAGATATTACCTTTCAATTCATAGATGAATCTGAGATACACATCCATTCCATTGATTACAACCAAAAATAAAAAGCAAAAACTACCTTAGAGATACCGAAAATTGAAGGAAATGGACGAAGGAACGAATTTTACATTAGCCTCCATCAATTTGGCCACCCAAATTCAGCATATTTTGACCTAAAGACGAAGAGGAGTATTTATAGGAAAGATGGCAACGTCGAATACTGAAAACAGCGTTGCAACGCTCACTTGCACGTGCACCTACTGTGTCCGTCTGTCAAAGTTTGCAGCGTCATGACACTGTAAAGCAGCGTTGCAACGCTGTGCATTTTGCTTTAGAGCGTTAGGGTAGAACGTTGCAACGTTGTGATAGTGCAGTGGCAGTTTCATAATTTTCACTATTTTGGAGCCTGACAGCTCGAATCACCTCCAATTGCTTCAAAATAGTCTCGTTTGACTCTGATTTCTTGGTTATAGCTCCTTGGTTTATGATACCTACAAAATAATACAATAAACACATAAAATCCATTAGCGAACCTAAATTAAGCTAAGAATAATAGCTATTTTTGAGAGCTAGCACACGCCTTCGCGAATCGGTTCATGTGGAAGGACATCTGGTTTGACCAGTTCGGTCTTCTTCCGATTTGGTTTAGCGACATCTGGTCTAGTTCAGCCTCATCTAGAGTATTTGGAGGCAAGTTTAGGTGGTTCAGGTCTGACTCGGGTCGACTCGAGCGGTCTAGACCTCTTTTGAAGATGTTTTTGGGTTGCTTTTGTAATAATTAGTTATTTTGCTTATTTAGGATGCCAAAGTTGAACCATATTGATGTTGTTTAATTATTTTAATTATTTTATGCATGTGATGTATATTATATTTGAATTATACATATTTGTGCATATAGTATGCCATTTTGATTTAAAATCCCACCATAGGAAAGCATGTTGCATGCATAATATTATGCTGTGAGTTATAATATATAATATGGATGGATTTCTTAAAATTAATATAAGTGTTATGTTATTTGTGAATGCATTCGATGTATGGTATGGTTTTAATGCATGTCTATGGTTTTATAAGGTGTTATAAAATTGGATTAGACATTAAAATCCATAACAAAGTTAAACAACATGCTCACTTAGGTTAACAACTTGTTTTAATAGTTAAAATAGGTCGTTATCTTATACAATTCAGTTACAAACTCAATCTATTTATAATCCTGTCTAAGGCTGAAAGTATTTAAGTTGATGGTTTATGTAACACTTCCTATTGGGGATTATAACCGAAGTTTTGAGCATTGTTAACCGGTTTATGAGCTTGCATGAGTGGTGAGAGGTTTAGAAATTGGTTTAACACCTAGACATCGTAGGTTAAAATCCTGATATAAACGTTATACTTGGATAAATTATATAGACTTAGGTTGTTTAAATATAGCGGGACTATACCTAAGTAAAAGAATACTGAAATATTTAGAAAACTTCAGTGGGAGATTAATAATATTATTGATATATCATTTTTAGCTCTCACATCCCCAAGAGTTCACACTTGAGATCCATGCTCGACTTCGTGTGAAACCCAGATCTCAATTTCCCTACTTAAGCAAGTAACTTGAGTAATTAACCAAGTATAAGTAATCTTATGCAAAAGGGAAGAAGTTTGGAGAAGAGAAGAAGATAAATTCTAAGTATTGGAATAGACTTTTGAGTACCTTTGACATAAACATTAACTAGTAAAAATTTCGCTAATTATGAAGCCAAAAAAAAAGCATGTGTTTAGCGTTAAGGAGCATTAACACATAAGGCTCTAATGAGGCCAAGTTTGGCCCATCGCCTAGCTCATCGCTCGCTACCTCAGTGCAAGTTGCTTTACTCTAGCGCATAGCTCTGGCGTACATCGAGTAGTAAGCGCCTTGCACTCAACGCCCATACTTGCCCGCACGCAGGTCCAGCCTCAATCGTCTAGCTTTGCACCCATCGCATAGCTCATCGTCTAGTGCTCTCCCTCATCGTCTAGCGCTTACGCTCATCATCTAGTGCTCATGCTCATTGTCTAGCGCTATCGTGCAACCTCAGAAGCAGCTATGCAATCGTTCGCGTGCAATGCATCTATGACCAGCGCCCACACTTGCGCGCAACCAGACCTATCCTTACTCATACCTGGCCCATCCTTTTCACTCGATGGCTTTTCGTCACTGCTTGCTCACGCAGCCTCTTGCCATCCCAATGCATGTGTCCATACCTCATAAGCTCGACATATGGTTGTCCTTGCCTGAAAAACATAATTCCTTATAACCTCTAACGTCCCTAAGAGTTCACATCGTGAGGTCCATGTAGAGCTTTGAGTCGTGCTAAGGAGCGGACTCCCTTCGGAGAGTATTTGCATGGATCAATATCAAGGTAAATAGAGGAAGTAGTTCATAGTAAGTGGGTGAGGGGTATGTAACAACATATCCCACAGTCTCTTCCATTAGGTCACACCGCGAGATTCCTATAATGCGCTTGCATGTCTGCCCTGGAGCAACCTTTCCCTTCGGAGGGCTGTATTATAGGATTCGGAACACCGCAAACTCCAAATCTGGATAGGCTCTTTTAGACCAGTTTACATATTGACTTTCCACTTTCAGGAGCATGTTGATTCTGGTTTCTGAAATCCAAAAATGGAAGGTTACACTTACAAGAATTACTAAGATGTTAGTATATTCTCGACCAAAGTAGCGATAACTAAAGTGCTATAGGAATAAAGAGTTATTCTGGGGTTAACATCTAGTCAAAATTGTCTTGGTTCAAAAGAGGAATAATCGACTGCCCTTCGGTGGAGGTTACTCTAAATTTTTGAAATATCGTTGAAAAATATAATAATGAAGGGTACATTATTAGTTTTTGCTAAATTAAATTCGTTTCTTTGTGATTATAGTTTTTTCTAAAAGAATATGTTTATCTTTTTCAGCATGAATAGCTCAATAATTCAACTCTTAGCTTCCGAGAAACTAAACGGCGATAATTATTCAGCATGGAAATCAAATCTAAATACAACTCTAGTAGTTGACGATCTAAGATTTGTCTTAACTGAGGAATGTCTTCAAGCCCTAGCCTCAAATGCTAATCGAACTGTTCGAGAAGGATACGATCGATGGGTTAAAGCCAATGAAAAGCCCGTGTTTACATTCTTGCCAGCATGTCTGATGTTTTGGCAAAGAAACATGAATCCTTAGTTTCGGCTAAAGAAATAATAGATTCATTAAGAGAAATGTTTGGGAAACCATCATAGTCCCTTAGACACGAGGCAATTAAGCACATTTACACGAAGTGGATGAAGGAGGGGACCTCTGTTAGAGAACATGTCCTGGACATGATGATGTACTTCAATATCGCAGAAGTAAATGGCAGACCCATTGATGAGGCTAACAAGGTTAGCTTTATCTTATAAATGCGTCTTTAAATAAGATAGAATTTAACCTCACACCCTTCTTAATGAGCTCCAGCGATTCCAAAACCTTACTTTAGGTAAGGGGAAGGAAGTGGAAGCAAATGTTGTTACCACTAAGAAAAAATTTATAAGAGGATCGTCCTCTAAAAATAAAGCTGGACCCTCTAAAGCTCAAATGAAAAAGAAGGGAAAAGGGCAGGCTCCCAAGATAAAAAAAGGGAAAGAAGGATACAGATAAAGGAAAATGTTTCCACTGTAACCAAAATGGGCATTGGAAGAGAAATTGCACGAAGTACCTTGCAGAGAAGAAAGCTGAGAAAACGACACAAGGTAAATATGATTTAATGGTCATTGAAACATATTTAGTGGAATATGATACTTCAACTTGGATACTAGATTCAGGAGCCACTAATCATATTTGTTTCTCGTTTTAGGAAACTAGTGCTTGGAAAAAGCTTGAAGAAAGTGAGATAACTCTCAGAGTTGGAACATGAGAGGTTGTCTCAGCTGAAGCAGTGGGAGATCTGAAGTTGTTTTTTGAAGATAGATATCTAGTACTTAAAAATGTTTTGTATGCACCTCTTATGAAGAGGAATTTGATATCTATCGCTTGTAACATAGAACAATTATATACAATATCTTTTAATATAAATGAAGCGTTCATTTTTTGTAAAGGTATTCAAATTTGCTTTGCTACACTTGAAGACAACTTATATAAGTTAAGACCAACTAGAGAAAATTTTGTTTTAAATACTGAAATGTTTAGAACATTAGAAACTCAGAATAAAAAACAAAACGTTTCTTCCAACACCTATCTATGGCACCTAAGACTTGGTCGCATAAATCTCAATAAGATTGGGAGATTGGTCAAGAGTGGACTTTTAAGTAAGTTAGAAGATAACTCTTTACCTTCATGTGAATCCTATCTTGAAGGAAAGATGACCAAGAGATCTTATATTGGAAAAGGTCTTAGAGCCGAAGTACCCTTAAAGCTTTTACATTCGGACCTTTGTGAACCAATGAATGTCAAGGCTTGAGGTGGGTATGAATATTTCATCAGTTTTATTGATGATTATTCAAGGTATGGTCATGTTTACCTGCTTCATCACATGTCTGATTCTCTTGAAAAGTCCAAAGAATATAAGGCTGAAGTTGAGAATGAATTAGGTAAAACAATAAAGACACTTCGATCAGATCGAGGTGAAGAGTATATGAACATACGATTCCAAGACTATTTGATAGAAAACGGGATCCAATCACAACTCTTTGCACCTAGTACACCTCAGCAAATGGTGTATCAGAAAGAAGAAACCGAACCTTGTTAGATATGGTTCGCTCTATGATGAGCTATGCTCAATTGCTTGATTCCTTTTGGGGATATGCACTTGAATCTGCTGTCCATATTTTGAACAACGTTCCCTCTAAAAGTGTTTCAGAAACACCTTATGATCTATGGAAAGGGTGTAAAAGTAGTTTACGTCATTTTAGAATTTGGGGTTCCCCAGCACATGTGTTGGTACAAAATCCCAACATATTGGAACATCGTTCAAAATTATGCCTATTTGTAGGTTATCCAAAGGAAACAAGGGGTGGTATGTTTTATCATCCTCAAGAGAATAAGGTATTTGTATCGAAAAATGCCACATTCTTAGAGGAAGACCACATGAAAAGTCATCAACCTCACAGTAAATTAGTATTGAATGAAATTTCCAAAGACGCTACAAATAAAGCTAGTTCATCTACTAAAGTAGTAGATAGAACTAGTACATCAGTTCAGTCACATCCTTCTCAAGAGATGAGAATGCCTCGACGTAGTGGAAGGGTTGTTCATCAGCCTGACTGTTACTTGGGTTTAACAAAACACAAGTTGTCATAACTGATGATGGCATAGAGGACCCATCGACCTATAAACAGGCAATGAAAGATGTGGACCGTGATCAGTGGATCAAAGCCATGGACCTCGAAATGGAGTCTATGTATTTCAATTATGTCTGGAAACTTGTAGATCCCCCAAATGATGTAAAACAAATTGGTTGTAAGTGGATCTACAAGAGAAAATGAGACCAAGCCAGTAAAGTACGGACTTTTAAGGCTCGACTTGTTGCAAAGGATTATACCTAGAGAGAGGGAGTGGATTATGACAAAACTTTCTCCCCCGTTGCCATGGTTAAGTTGATTAGAATACTCTTATCCATTGCCACCTTTAATGACTATGAAATTTTGCAGATGGATGTCAAGACAGCCTTTCTAAACGGTGATCTTGTAGAGAGTATCTATATGGCTCAACCAGAGGGGTTTATTGCACAGGGTCAAGAACAAAAGATTTGTAAGCTTCAAAAATCCATGTATGGGTTGAAACAAGCCATTAGATCCTGGAATATAAGGTTTGATATTGCGATAAAATCTTATGGCTTTGAACAGAATGTTGACGAGCCTTGTGTTTACAAGAAGATCGTCAATTCTATTGTAGCGTTCTTAGTTTTATATGTCGATGATATTCTACTCATTGGGAATGATGTAGCATATCTTACTGACGTCAAACAATGGTTAGATACACAATTCCAAATGAAAGATTTAGGAAATGCGCAGTATATTCTTGGGATCCAAATTGTTCGAAATCGCAAGAATAGGACACTAGCCATGTCTCAAACATCTTATATAGACAAAATGTTGTCTAGATATAAAATGCAGAATTCAAAAAAGAGTCTGTTACCTTTCAGACATGGAATTCAACTGTCAAAAGGACAATGTCCTAAGACACCTCAAGAAGTTGAGGATAGGAGAAATATTTCCTATGCCTCCATATCTGGTAGCCTGATGTATGGAATATTATGTACTAGACCTGACATATGCTACTCAGTAGGGATCATCAGTATATACCAGTCTAATCCTAGACGTGATCATTGGACTGTCGTTAAGAATATCTTAAAGTATCTTAGGAGAAATAGGGACTACATGCTCGTGTATAGTGCTAAGGATCTGATCCTTACTGGATACACTGACTTTGATTTCCAAACTAATAAAGATGTTAGAAAGTCTACATCTGGATCAGTGTTCACTCTTAATGGAGGAGCAATAGTGTGGAGAAGCATAAAACAGGCTTGTATAGCTGATTCCACAATGGAAGCTGAATACGTAGCTACTTGCGAAGCAGCAAAAGAAGAAATATGGTTGAGGAAATTCTTGACAGATTTGGAAGTTATTCCAAATATGCATCTACCCATCACCTTGTATTGTGACAATAGCGGCGTAGTTGTAAATTCAAAAGAAACTCAAAGACATAAATGGGGAAAGCACATTGAACGCAAGTACCACCTTATCTAGGAAATCGTACACCGTGGTGACGTTGTAGTGACCCAGATACCTTCTGAGCAAAACATTGCTGATCCCTTTACAAAAACCTTCACGGTGAAAGTTTTTTAGGGTCACCTACAGAGTTTAGGTCTACATTGTTTCTAAGCTAGGACAAGTGGGAGATTATGTTGGGCGTGAATGCCCTAGTTTATTGTATTCATATGTTTATTGTACTCATATGTAATATTAATTTCTCACAGTTAAATTCAACATTGTTTGATCCTACTAGGACTTTTAGTCCAAGTGGGAGTTTGTTGGATTTTATGTCCTAAAACTGGTAGTTTGTAATATCATATTCTTGTTCAATAAAGCTATTATTTAAAATATTTAGTAAATTTAAATTCTATATTCATTAAAGTACAAAGACTATATTTTTAGGCCCATGGCTTTGATCCACTGATCTCGATCAACATCGTCCATTTCCTGTTTATATGTTAATGGATCCTCTAAGCCATCATCATGTATGTTGACTTCGGTTTCAATTAAACCCATATAGCAGTAAGGCTGTCTCACAACCCTCCTACTAAATCGAGGCTCTCTCAACTCTTGAGTAGAATGTGATGGACCAGACATCCTTGTTCTATCTACAGCTCTTGTTAATGAGCAACGTTGATAAAAAAACTTTTGTTGATTAGTCTATAGCATTATTTGAAATCTCTTCCAATACTAGTTTATTGTGGGGTTTATGATCTTGAATGTGGTCTTCCTCTAGGAATGTGACATTTATCGATACAATTACCTTATCATCCTCAAGATCATAAAACTAACCACCTCTTATTCCTTTAGGGTAACCTACAAACAGGAATAATTTTGAACGATGTTCCACTTTCTTATGTTTTTGCACCAACACATGTGTCGGGCAACCCCAAATCTGGAAATGACGTAAACTAGTTTTACGTACTGTCCATAACTCATAAGGTGCTTCTAAAACACTCTTTGAGGGAAGTTATTCAAAATGTAATCTATAGTCTCTAATGCATACCCCCAGAACGAGTTAGGCAACTGAGCATAACTCATCATGGACCGAACCATCTCTAACAAGGTTCTATTTCTCCGTTCAAATACACCATTTTGCTGAGGCGTTCCTAGTGCAAGGAGTTGTGATTGAATCCTGTGTTTTATCATATAGTCCTGCAATTTCAAGTCCAAATACTTCCCACCTCGATTTGATCGAAGTTTCATAATAGATTTACATAATTGGTTCTCAACCTCGGTCTTAAATTCCATGATCTTTTCAAGAGCTTCAGACATAAAATGAATTAGGTAAATGTAAACGTACCTTGAATAATCATCTATAAAGCTACTGAAATATTCATAACTTCCCCGTGCTTTAACACTCGTCAGTCCACAGAGGTCCGAATGCACGAGCTCTAAGTTTCTTTGGCTCGAAGACCTTTTCCAGAAAAAGATCTTTTTGTCATTTTTCCTCCGATACATGACTCACATGGCAGTAAAGAGACATCTTCTAACTTGTTTTGAAGTCAACTTTTTGTCAGTCTGATACCAATTTTTGGAATATAAAGAACACATGTATAGGGGAAGCAAGGATTGATAACGTTCTAATTACATATAAACAAGAATAAGCATGCATAAAGGTTAGAAATTACAACCTTTTTAGAATTCACAACAATATTCCTCTCCCGAGCTCAATTGACACCACCAACGGCAAGGGAAAAGCTTTTGTTAGTGAAGACAAGGGAAAAGCTTTTTAGTAAAAGGAGAGTAAAGAGATTTTAGAGGAAGAGCTTAGGTTAAAGGTCAAAGAAGCATTAGATCTTACAAATTTCAAAAATCAAACTATTTATAGAAAGAATACATGCAAAATCCTATCTTGCATGTCTTCCACCTCAAACTCCACTAGCATGTAAACTTTAGGTCTCAAGCATGGGAAATGCCATGATGCGTTATTTTATGATGTGAAATTATGGAGGAAATGTGGTGATGGAATTGCATTGAGCACTCAAGTTTTCTCAGTGGAACCAAGTGTAAACCCCACTGAGTTCCTGGTAAGTCCAGGGTCGAACTCAGGGACTTGTGAAAACAGGTTGCGGTGGTAATTTTTAGAAAACTTTGCGGTAACCGGTAAGTCAATTAATTGTTGGTTTGTTTGTTGATTGCAATGATGAAAAATAAACAAATGCGGTGGATTTTGAGAAAATTCTGATTGTGTGATAGATGCACTGAGTATGCGGATGAACAGGTTGAGAAGGTCTCTAGCTAGCGTTACTTGGGAATGCGTCAGACTATGTAATCATGCTACAACCATGCACAGCAAGTCATTTTCCAATGCAAATGCAATGCTCCAAAGTCTCAGACGCATGTGTTGAATGCAAAATTGCCCATAGAGCTTATTCCTAAGTCTCTACTCTTTTCCTATGCGATGATGCAAAATGCACAAAGGCAAGGTGACCGCACACAATCATATCCTATCTCTAGGATGCATGCGATGCGTTAATAGCAAACAGTGCTTATTCTTAAGCTCCTATCTCTTGATTATGTATTCTAATCTGACTCTCCCGAGCCTAGATTCTGATCTAACCTTCCCAAGCCTAGATCCTATCCTTAGACTACCCTCCCGAGTATCTCTAATGAACGAATGAAGCATACATAATACAAGATAATCGCATAGAATGAAGATCCCCAGTTAAGCTAGCTAACTGCTTCTCAACCCATTCAACAAATTTAGCTACTCATGCGTACATAACAGAGAGCGAACAGATATAGAGAAGTAAATTCCATTTTTATAAATGAGTTTGAATACAAAATAACAATGGAAGTTAAAGGTAGAGAGCCTGGTAGCAATCCCTTGCTGCCCAAAGCTTTTACACTGGCAACTCTATTCGGTTGAGAAGATATTCTTGCTTCCGCAGGAGTTGGCCCTCTCTCTGATCTTGAAGCTTCCAGCGCTCTCCCAACCTTACCGAAACGATCTGTCGGCACAACCTTCTTCTCTCGCGTCCGCCTTAAAATAAAAGAAAATCTAGGAACAAGGCTAAATTATGAACAAAACTTGTGAACTCGTAAACAGTTGAATTGGGGAACCCCTTATCTGAAGGATGCCTTCGGTATTTATAGAACTTCCTGGGTGAAAGAAGGCTTCTCTCTCATGGTTGCACAGATGGTACGACTTTAACTCCCTGACTGATGCGCCGAATATTTTTCACCGAAAAGCTGAATGTACTTGTTATCGTTAGCGGCTGTCAACTTAATTCGGATTCGACTGTCATTAGCTTTTTGTCTCATTGTGATTAATTATGCCTTTCACCCAGATGCGCCCACCATGTTGCGCCGACCAAGTTGCAGCAATTCTTCTTGAGCAAATGTTTGAAAACACAATCACCGCAAAGCCTTGCAGTAATGCTGCGCTCAACCAATGATTTTTTGTGATCGCTATTTCCGCTTTGCGTCAACACATATTCTGCATGAAAATATAAAAATCCACTGTTTCTGATGAACGCATGCGACCGCAATATTATGAATTTGATTCTTTTTGGACGCAATCTAACATATTTTATCAACGCAAAGTCAACATTGTTTAAGAACTTAGCACTCTAATAACGTGCATTTCTGTCCGTTATCATGCCACTTCAAAGTCCACTTAGTTAGTGGGAAAATCCAACAATTGGATTTTTCCACTAACTATTTTTTTACTAAAAGAAATAAAATACAAATTTTCAAATTTAGAAATTATTTAATTAAAAAAAATCAACTAAATAAAATAAAATAAATTTAATATCATATATTAAATTGTCTTTGACACCTAGCTATGATTAATCATATTAATTAAGTTTCAAAAAACACTTTCATGCTAATGATCAAGTATAGTCTAAAAAATAATTAATTAATAAATTAATGATTTAATTGTAAATTATATCTCATATAAAATACAATTTTTCCTAAAATCCGAGTTTGAACATTTCAAATTCTTACTTCACCTAGTTCTTCAATGTTCTTATTGATCTAGCATGGAGACTCGATGGACCTATAGATCATGGAGTCCGATGGACCTATGATCCGAGACTAACCGGTCAAACACTTGAACCTAGTTAATCAACATTCGTTAACTAACAGGACCGTCCACTATAACTTGTAGTTGCACTCCCCTCACTATAGATATATTATGTGTCCATTTGATATAACTGTCATCAATAAGTTGATCCTTCACTGGTTGTTCGTAACCTCAACAAGGTCAAATACCAAAATACCCCTGAGTTACATATTTTCTCCCAAAGTACCAATATCCCTTTGATGAACAATTGATTTAGGATCATAATCACTTAATTCATTCCCTCTCAAGCCAATGAGAGGATGGGACCCCTTGTTCAATACTCGGGATCAATCCTTAAGATAACAACCTTTCTACTATACATAAAATGGGTAGGAGTGAATTCCATCTTGCAAATTCTATGTCCCCAACTATCTACTCGGTCTTATCCCTGAAATGGGAGGCATACGGAGCAGCAACGTTGAGCTTACCCTCACCTATGCAGATCAAGGGACAATCGTAAATAAACCGGAGTGCATAGGAAACACATGATTCAGATCAAGTTGTCCAGGACATCAAGAAGTGAAATTAATCAGTGTTAACAGTAAACGGTGTTAATATGTAATAGTGATTATTTTCTGGTCTGTCCTACAAAATCTCATTCTATAGAACACCCCCGCTCACATGTAACTACATAGACAAACTAATCACATCATTTATGAAACTTTACAACATTTGTAATAATCATAAAGTGGGTCGCATTCAATAGTATCCCCATAAATAGGTACCCAAACGAATCTAACTACTATAGACTGTTTAGGCTATTTGACTCGAACTTGATCATGTTTATGTCTCCACATAAAGTCCAAGTATTCATGACAATAGCCAAGGGAGTTTATTGGATTTAGAGTTATTAAACAATCAACAACACTTGTCTATATTTACTATTTACAAAACTATGAGTTTTAGGACATACAACCCAACAAAATCATCATTTAAACACATTAAACCCCAAAATGTTCCCAAGCTAAGCAGAGTAAGATGACACATTTCAAGTGTTATCAATATTTAATAAGGTCATTGCACTGGATAGCATTTTTAAGGCTAATAAGTAAGTATATAACGTTTAAATTATGGCAAATGTAGAAAAATCAATAAGTGATTGACTCCATTATTGATAGACTTCCATCAGTGATATAGTCTATCACTTATAGACTTTGAGAGCTGAATCTAAATTTTGCAATATTTGAATTTATTCATTTATTTATTTGTATTGTGCAATATCTATTAATACTTTAGGTCTGATTCTTATGGTCACAAATTCCCCTATTTGGTGTGTGTGTGTGTGTAGTCAAATATTGAAAACTAAAAACATACGTAACTTTTAAAACATTGTTTAAAAAAAACTAAGGATATAAGTTTTTATTCTAGACTATGTAATAGCATAATGAAATCTCAGAGAAAACAAGCATAAATTTTGAATGACAAGATTACAAATAAATTTTATACGTGTATTAATTTTTACCATAAAGAATCTTGAGGTGCATTGGTAACAATTACACAACTTCAAGGATGGTTTGCAGATTTTTCTAAATCACAAACGTTTTATGATGAATATGTATAACTTCTGATTAAAAGATGTTGTTGGGTTTTATGTTCTAAAACTCGTGCTTTGTAAACAATCAACTCATTATGTAAATCGATAAAGTTATTATTGAATATATGAATTGGTCATTTCGTTTTAGAAATAAATCCAATAAACTAAAAGATCTATAACTATTATATGAGTACTTGAACTTTATGTGGAGACATAAAAGTAGATCAGGTTCGAGTAAAAAGTCAAAATGATCTATAGTATACGAATAAGGTTGGGTGCCTTATTCTGGTAACACTATCAGATGCGGCCCACTCTGTAGTTGTTACAAAGTGTTGTAAAGTGCTACAAACGAAGTGATTCTGATTCGTTCATGTGGTGACATGAGAAGTAGGGGCGTCTTATGGAATGAGTTTGCCTAGGATCAGACGAAGAAATTAGTCACTCTTACTTTATAACGTTGTTTACCATTTAAGACTGACTATTTCGTAACGATAACCTAAGTAACTTGACTTTAATCCTGAGCTAACTATGAACTCCTGTTTATTCGGGATTATTCTTAGATTTACATAGGTGAGGGTTGGCTCAATAGCGTCGGCTCAATGAGGCCCCCATTTTAGGGGTATGACGTGGTAGATAGCTAGGGAGATTGGGTGCAAGACCAAATTCACTCCTACCTGATTTTAGGGATAGTAGAGAGGAAGTTCCCTTATGTGCTAACTCCGGGTCTTGAACAAGGGGTCTCACCTTCTCATTGGTTCGAGAGGGACTCGGTTTGATGATTGAATCACAAATCAATTGTTCATTAGAGAATCAATGGGACTTAAGGAACAAGAGGTAATCTCGGGGCAAAATAGCCTTTTGACCTACCCATTATTACGAACAACTTGTGAAGGATTAACTTACTAATTATTGTTATATCGAGTGGGCACAATGTATCTAAAGTGAGGGGAATGAAACTATTGGGTTTTAATGGAGTGATCTGGTAGTTAACGAATGACAGTTAATTCGGTTAAAGAGTTTAGCCAATTAAACTCGGATCGTTGGAGCCCATGATCTGTAGGTCCACGAGGTCCCCTTCTAGCTCGTAAATGGATTAACATTACAGTAGCGTGATAAGTTAATTTGGAACGTTCAAATTAGAATTAAGGGAATTAGTAATGATATGTGATATAACTACACGTTTAATTTTGGAGTTAAACATAATTGGAGAATCGATTAATATCTAAATATGATTTAAATATTAATTTAATGAATAGTGATATATGGTGGAATTGGTGACAAATTAATTTAATATTTGATATTAAATTAATAGAATTAATTACATTACTTGATTAATTATTAATAATTAATTTTATTAGAAAAATTAATTATTGAATTAGTTTTTATAAAATTAATAACATTTCAATTTTAATTATAGAAATAAAATTGGAAAAAGATTTTGATTTTTCAAATCAATTTCAAAATCAAAAAGTAAAATTGAAAATTGGGAAAATTCCCGATGTGATATTTTCCCACTTTCAAGCAAGAAGGTTCTACTTTCTTACACATAATTCCACCACCAAATACAAGGGATTGCTAGTATCACTTGAGGTGATCAGTTTTTCATGAGAATCATGTAATAAAATAACTCTTAATTGAGTGGAAAAGATGATGCAATTGTGGAATTGCTGAGTTTTTGAAGGTTGAAGATATTCTTCAACAAGTTGAAAAGCCAGAAAACCACTCCTCCAATTCCCTAAGTTCAAACTTATTTTGAGTCTCACGACTCAATCTAAGGCTTCTATAGAATAGTAGGGAAGTTCTAGTGGTGGTCCACGACAAGATTTGGAGAAGATTGCAGCTGAATTTCGAGTTTGAAGAGGATCTTCAAAGGTATGTTATGAAACCCTCTTGATACCCCATGAACATGCATAATTTTGATGTAAAAATTAATGAATTAGAATGCTTAATGATCCTATTTTCTTCCGCTCCATGTTTCTATATTCCAACAGATGCAAATTAACAAGTTGAGTTTTTGACAAATTTAGAATGAAAAGGTAGTTTGGTAACAAAAACACCAATATGACAATTGTATTTTCCATGTTTAAACCATCCTCTCTCTCTCTACCATCTTATTTAAGTTCCTCCCCTCGACACCATAACACATCCCTTATTTACCCAAAATCTAAAAAACTTGAAGTATCCTCCACTTATTATTTTGCATTCCAGTTTTTCATTTCTGTTCAATGGCATTTCAACATGATACTTTATTCTTCACATTCTTCTTCCTCCTTGCCATGTCTTCTCCATCCACGCTCATGGCAACTTCTAGAATCATCCTCGATTCAGTACAAGCTCCAGTAACTTTGGAAGCTACAGTTCCTATTTTTAGAGAATCTATTGTTGAGGTACCTGAGTCATCAATATCCCTTCCTCCAAGCTCTCATGAGTTTACTACATTTAATCCTAATGGAATGGGTGCAATGGCACCAACCCCTGCCTCAATGATCCTTACTTGCATGCCTAAGGGGCCGGTCCCATGGTCTGCTCCAAATCCAAAACACAATGCTATTTTGCCATCAAGCATATGCGCAACCACAGCATGAAAAATAACACATTATTAATTGATACAGTAATCTGTAATTGTTTTTTCAATACTTGTATCAACCCCATTTATTAAAAGTTTTTATGTACAAGTCTTTTTCTTTTGGTATAAAAAACCCAATACTTGTATCAATTAATTGTTTTGTATTATATGTTTATGCAAATAAAAAGATGGTTGAAATAAAGGTAGATTCAATATAATTAATTAAAAAAAAAGGAGCAAATAGTACATAAAAATATATATAAACAACAAACAATGAAAATTCGTATCAATGTTATACTTTAAGTATATTATTTTTAAAAAAATGCCTCATACTTGGTATATTAACAAATTGAGATAGAACGAAAAAAAAAAAAACATTATTGATATACTTTTCTTCCTCTCTAAATCTAGTTTATCAATCAACCAATATGTAACTTACATTTACATCAAAATCATTTCAAAATTTCAAAAATAGAACGAATTAGCCGATATACTTTACATTTGACATATTAGTTGACATAGCTAATGTACTTTAGATATAACAGTATCAATATTATATTAAATTTTTTTCAATACATAAAAAAAACAAAAGTAGGCAATCGAAATCTAGACTATCATCAACACACTTTAATTTTTCCTACTCGACGATTAACACGTGATTGCATATCACATATCATATATGTCAATCTATAGCCTAGTAATGAATAGGAAGGCTGATCAAGCCATATATAGACTCAAAGCATGGGAAGTTATAATGCATTCAAGAACCATGAGAATTCAACAAGTAAATAAGAAAATATAAGTTTCCCTAACAAAATCAAAATTAATTTCGAAGAATTAAAAGCGGTTTTAGAATGATCTTGAAAATTGTACATGTGATTTCGATTATATAACAGGCAATAAATGATGTGAAGGGTTATCATATTATATATTTTAAAGAAAAGCCTTCAACCATTAGGATTAGCGGTTATTATACTAATCTCTCTAAAAATCCATGTTTCTAGAAGTAATATTATTTTAATATCTAATGAAAAAATTGGATAGGTGGAAAAATTTTGACATCAATTGTTGGGAATGTCCTAAACTCCCAGTTCGTAAATATTGTTAACATATTCTATTGATCAATAAAAGTATTATTGATTATTTTTTAAATAAATTGTTATTGATTTTTGCTTCTATTATAAAAATCCAATAAAGAAATCCATGGCTATAATATGAATACTTTAACTTTATATGGCGACATAAAAGAGGTTCAAGTTTTAGTATATAGCCAAAATGGTCTATAAGTATATGGATGAGATTGGGTAGTTTAAAACATTTATATGTTGATTTAAATATTAAAATTACATGAACAAGATTCATGTCTAATTAGATGATTGATTAATTTAATATTTGATATTAAATTATAATTTAATTAATTAATTAAATTAGTTTAATTAATTATTTAAATAAATAAAACATTATTTCATTTATTAAAATTCAAATTCAGATTTGAATTTCCAATATATATATAAATATATACATATATACATATATATATATATATATATATATAATTTTACTGAAAATTAAATGGAAATTAAAAATATTGAAAAATTCGAAAAAGGTAAATTCAACTCAAAGTGCTTCATTTGGAGTTGCTTGGAGTGGAATTTTCCAAGTTTTTCCTTCATTTGGATTGGTTTCACCCAAATCAGCCGCATTTCTCACTTTCTTAGTGTTGATTGAAGTGTCAATTAGCAGGTGAGTAAGTGTTTGCATGAATAGAGTTGATAAATAAGCTGAATTCCAGCTTTGATGAATTCATGTTGCTGAAAAACTTGAAACCCTCTATCCATCAATCAAACCCTGTCCAACTCTTCACAAAATTAGCTCCAATTCTGAGTTCTACTTCTTAAATCCAAGTTAGAGGATAGTAGAGAAGCACTTTGTGGTGGTCCATTGAAGTTTTGGAGTTTAATTTCATGGAGAAAAGTAAGCATCAAAGGTAATTATATTCTTGAAACCTACTTTAGCGGAAAACTGTTTTGCATGCTTTTAAAACTCAAATTAAATGTAATTAGAGTACTTATTGATTATGATTTCTTCGGTTGCATGTTAGTTTACTCTATCTTGGTATAAATGCATGATTTAAGCACTCAATTAATGTTAATTTGAGTTTGGTGGGTAAATTTCTATAATTGCATGTTTGGTTGACTAATATGGTAAAAATTCAATTTTGGCATTAGAGTTCTCTTTAACTATAAAGTTTAATTTCTAGTTGGCTCTTGTCTGATGAGCCTAAATGTGTGCTCTAAAGTCTATAATTTTATTAGAGTCAATAGAGTCCAAATTAGGCTGTAATTGAAGAGAACAGCGAGCGAGGTCGAGCTGCAGTTTTCAGAATTCGAGCTTCTGCCCGATAGCATCGAGACGCCGTTCATCAAGCGTTGCAACGCTGTTCATCATTTTTCGGAAGCATTGCAACACTGGGATGCAACATCACGATGTTGTTCATCCCAGTCTAGAAAGATGCGCTGGCAGAGCCTAAAAGCCTACGTCGTAATTAAGCCTCGAGTATGGTCAAAAGAAAATTTATAACATCATCGAACTACTCGTTGTACAACTAAAACGTAGCAACAATGGTAAGTTTGAGTTGATCCGCAGAGAAGCGCGATTAGTTTCATTGAGTTAATTTTCAAACTAGAGCAATAAATGGGGGTTTAGGTGTGGAAGAGATAATATGTGCAAAACTAAAATAAAAGTGTAAATGTAATTTAGGATAGGAGTCTATCTAATTTCTAGAGCAAGAGAGAGTTCCTATGTAATTTCTTTCACCAGGCACCAATTATTTACACTCATTCTGTCAATCCTTCAACCTATTAGAAAATCTGATAGCCCAATTAGCCAAATTCGATATTAAACGAAATCAGCCCTAATTCAATTTACAACTCTTCCTTCTTAGCGACATCCAAGTTAAAATTAAAAAGCATTAACAAAGGGTTCAATTGTTGAGACATACAACAAGCCAGAAAGCCATATTTTGTAGCATGATTTATTTGGAAAGATTATACTAGGACATACATGAGTTTGGCTAGAAAAAGTCTAGACCCTAAATATGTGATCCTAATACGGGCAATTAAATCAATCAATAACGCATAAGCTAGAATGTTTTTGCAAACAAGAATTTCAACAAATTAATTTCTCAAGAGAATTTATCAAAACTCCATTAAGATTAAAACAAATCCATCCAAGGAATTCACAAGATTGCAGTTAAATTAATTAAAAAAACCTTCAAGAAATTAAACACAGGGCTCTTGCTGAAAGAAACTAGATAGAATTTACCTCTCAAATCATAGATAAATTTGAGATACACATTCGTTCCATTGATTACAACCAAAAATAAAAAGCAAAAACTACGCTAAAGAAACCAAAAGTTGAAGGGAATGGATGAAGGAACGAGTTTTAATTTCACCTAAAGACGAAGGGGAGTATTTATAGGAAAGATCGCAACGTCCCAATGCTGAAAACTGCATTGCAACGCTCACTTGCACGTGCGCTTACTGTGTCAATCCGTCAAAGGTCGTAGCGTCGCGATGTTGTAAAGCAGTGTTGCAACGCTGCACATTTTGCCTTAGAGCGTCAGAGTAGAGCGTTGCAACACTGTGACATTGCAGTGGTAGTTTCGTAATTTACACTGTTTTGGAGCCTGACAGCTCAAATCACCTTGAAATTGCATCAAATCTGTCCCGTTTGACTATGATTTCTTGGTTCTACCTCCTCGGTTCATGATACCTAAAAAATAAGACAATAAACACATAAAATCCATTAACGAGCCTAAATTAAGCTAAGAATAATAGCTCTTTTTGAGAGCTAACAAACATCCCCAACTTAATTCTTGCTCGTCCTGAGCAAGGCAGACCAAAATATAGGCATGAAACTTATGATAAATGAGCGACTCGGATCTCAAGGCTAAAGATAACAAACTCTTCTCAAAGAAAGGGTCATTCAAATGCATGCACTTAATCAAGAAATTTAAATTAATTCTATGTCCCCCACGTGTGTGTGTGCTTGGCCAATCCTATATAGGTCTCTACTAGCCCGGGAAAGTTCTATTCAGCCCTCAACTCATTTTTCCCTACTCTGGCTCAGAGGATCAAGCATTAAGCTTCCTAGACTCAAAGTGGCAATGAAACACTTAAGGGAACTAACCCCCTTTTTTTGCTATTTATTTCACTTTCATACACACGAAAGAGGAAACCTTATCTAGACGCCTTCATTTTGGCTTTCCCACACAGGTGTCATGCGAATCATCCAACTACAAGCAATATCTCCTACAAGGTTCGAAAGCTTACTCATTCGTCGAGGTACTTTAGCTCAAAGAGAAACTACGGTTGTCATAATCGCCCCAGGTTAATCATAACCCAAGAAAGAGGAGTAATCCCCTTCAAAAATATTATACAAACTTTATTTTACTCTACAACATGCTTGCCCTTTAATTAGCATACAACAGGCTTTTACTTTACAACACAACAGTTTGGAGAAAACCTAAGCATGCATTACTGAGTTGAGCTTCAGTTGCTTAACAACCCTTACCTAGACCTTTTGGGGTGACAACAAGCATATGGACCAAATAATCCAATCTTAAGCATTCAAAACCTTAAATAAGAGGGCTATGTGCTCAATATATGTAAGGGAATCAAGAAAAAATTTTAAATTTAGCCCAAAATCATGCATACATTCTGTGAACCCTTAACAGATCGAAGAGAGAGTTATCTAAATCCTACCACAGAAAGTCATCATCACAATACATGTATCATAAAAATCATATCAATAGTTCAACCACAAAGTCCGAGCTCAGGTGCTCAAGGACTTGCTAGACATGCATATATAACTACCACCCCCAACTTTAATACGATACATTGTCTCTAATGTATCTCTAATTTAAGCCCAATGAAAAAAAAGACAAGGGAACAAAAAACCTCCCCTGAAAACTTAGTTGCACATGGGTTGGTGGTGGTCGTAGGCTCACCTCAGAAAGATGCTCCTCTCCTCTAGGTCATCCCTATAAAACAAAAACAAAAAGAAACCTAATCTAGATAACAAATAAAGAAAGTAGTAAATTTTGTTACCTGGCTCCCTCTAGGAAGAGCAAATTTTTAACGTCGATTGCTTGATGTGACCTATCCCCTATCAAGGCACAATGAAATTCTCGTATTTCTCTGGTCCCCTCTTGGATGATGTGATATAGCCTGGTAAGCCTATAAGGCTCTTCATCTTTTAAAGAGAGACAAACAGGTCGAATTTGGGATTGTATTTATAAAAGGAAATAAAATAAAAGGCACTGGGACTGACTCTATAGAAAATAAATACTCTTACTCAACTTACTCAAAAACACTTGAGAATAAGAAGAAAAAAACTAAAAAATATACGATATAGGAGACGACAGAAAAGGGCGAGTTTTTTTAACCTCTAACTCTATCACCTGGAAATCGACAGGTTTAGGGTCAGGGTCTCCATAGTCCTCCCAAACTGATT
Organism: Benincasa hispida; assembly: GCF_027475165.1. NCBI lineage: Eukaryota > Viridiplantae > Streptophyta > Magnoliopsida > Cucurbitales > Cucurbitaceae > Benincasa > Benincasa hispida. The sequence continues at coordinate 58,742,534 of NC_143480.1, read as the reverse complement.
TTAAACATGGCATACTATCCTCCAACTCATCCTCGGTGCTGACATAGATTACTTCACCCATGACGCAGGTCCAGCCTCGATCGTCTAGCTTTGCACCCATCGCATAGCTCATCGTCTAGTGCTCTCCCTCATCGTCTAGCGCTTACGCTCATCATCTAGTTCTCATGCTCATTGTCTAGCGCTATCGTGCAACCTCAGAAGCAGCTATGCAATCGTTCGCGTGCAATGCATCTATGACCAGCGCCCACACTTGCGCGCAACCAGACGTATCCTTACTCATACCTGGCCCATCCTTTTCACTCGATGGCTTTTCGTCACTGCTTGCTCACGCAGCCTCTTGCCATCCCAATGCATGTGTCCATACCTCATAAGCTCGACATATGGTTGTCCTTGCCTGAAACACATAATTCCTTATAACCTCTAACATCCCTAAGAGTTCACATCGTGAGGTCCATGTAGAGCTTTGGGCCGTGCTTAGGAGCGGACTCCCTTCGGAGAGTATTTGCATGGATCAATATCAAGGTAAATAGAGGAAGTAGCTCATAGTAAGTGGGTGAGGGGTATGTAACAACATATCCCACAGTCTCTTCCATTAAGTCACACCGCGAGATTCCTATAATGCGCTTGCATGTCTGCCCTGGAGCAACCTTTCCCTTCGGAGGGCTGTATTATAGGATTCGGAACACCGCAAACTCCAAATCTGGATAGGCTCTTTTAGACCAGTTTACATATTGACTTTCCACTTTCAGGAGCATGTTGATTCTGGTTTCTGAAATCCAAAAATGGAAGGTTACGCTTACAAGAATTACTAAGATGTTAGTATATTCTCGACCAAAGTAGCGATAACTAAAGTGCTATAGGAATAAAGAGTTATTCTGGGGTTAACATCTAGTCAAAATTGTCTTGGTTCAAAAGAGGAATAATCGACTGCCCTTCGGTGGAGGTTACTCTAAATTTTTGAAATATCGTTGAAAAATATAATAATGAAGGGTACATTATTAGTTTTTGCTAAATTAAATTCGTTTCTTTGTGATTATAGTTTTTTCTAAAAGAACATGTTTATCTTTTTCAGCATGAATAGCTCAATAATTCAACTCTTAGCTTCCGAGAAACTAAACGGCGATAATTATTCGGTATGGAAATCAAATCTAAATACAATTCTGGTAGTTGACGATCTAAGATTTGTCTTAACTGAGGAATGTCTTGAAGCCCTAGCCTCAAATGCTAATCGAACTGTTTGAGAAGGATACGATCGATGGGTCAAAGCCAATGAAAAGGCTCGTGTTTACATTCTTGCCAGCATGTCTGATGTTTTGGCAAAGAAACATGAATCCTTAGTTTCGGCTAAAAAATAATAGATTCATTAAGAGAAATGTTTGGGAAACCATCATAGTCTCTTAGACACGAGGCAATTAAGCACATTTACACGAAGTGAATGAAGGAGGGGACCTCTGTTAGAGAACATGTCCTGGACATGATGATGTACTTCAATATCGCAGAAGTAAATGGCGGACCCATTGATGAGGCTAACAAGGTTAGCTTTATCTTATAAATGCGTCTTTAAATAAGATAGAATTTAATCTCACTACCCTTCTTAACGAGCTCCAGCGATTCCAAAACCTTACTTTAGGTAAGGGGAAGGAAGTGGAAGCAAATTTTGTTACCACTAAGAAAAAATTTATAAGAGGATCGTCCTCTAAAAATAAAGCTGGACCCCCTAAAGCTCAAATGAAAAAGAAGGGAAAAGGGCAGGCTCCCAAGATAAAAAAAGGGAAAGAAGGATACAGATAAAGGAAAATGTTTCCACTGTAACCAAAATGGGCATTGGAAGAGAAATTGCACGAAGTACCTTGCAGAGAAGAAAGCTGAGAAAACGACACAAGGTAAATATGATTTAATGGTCATTGAAACATATTTAGTGGAATATGATACTTCAACTTGGATACTAGATTCAGGAGCCACTAATCATATTTGTTTCTCGTTTTAGGAAACTAGTTCTTGGAAAAAGCTTGAAGAAAGTGAGATAACCCTCAGAGTTGGAACAGGAGAGGTTGTCTCAGCTGAAGCAGTGGGAGATCTGAAGTTGTTTTTTGAAGATAGATATCTAGTACTTAAAAAATTTTTGTATGCACCTCTTATGAAGAGGAATTTGATATCTATCGCTTGTATTATAGAACAATTATATACAATATCTTTTAATATAAATGAAGCGTTCATTTTTGTAAAGGTATTCAAATTTGCTTTGCTACACTTGAAGACAACTTATATAAGTTAAGACTAACTAGAGAAAATTTTGTTTTAAATACTAAAATGTTTAGAACATTAGAAACTCAGAATAAAAAACAAAACGTTTCTTCCAACACCTATCTATGGCACCTAAGACTTGGTCGCATAAATCTCAATAAGATTGGGAGATTGGTCAAGAGTGGACTTTTAAGTAAGTTAGAAGATAACTCTTTACCTTCATGTGAATGCTGTCTTGAAGGAAAGATGACCAAGAGATCTTTTATTGGAAAAGGTCTCAGAGCCGAAGTACCCTTAGAGCTTGTACGTTCGGACCTTTGTGGACCAATGAATGTCAAGGCTTGAGGTGGGTATGAATATTTCATCAGTTTTATTGATGATTATTCAAGGTATGGTCATGTTTACCTACTTCATCACATGTCTGATTCTCTTGAAAAGTTCAAAGAATATAAGGCTGAAGTTGAGAATGAATTAGGTAAAACAATAAAGACACTTCGATCAGATCGAGGTGAAGAGTATATGAACATACGATTCCAAGACTATTTGATAGAAAACGGGATCCAATCACAACTCTTTGCACCTAGTACACCTCAGCAAATGGTGTATCAGAAAGAAGAAACCGAACCTTGTTAGATATGGTTCACTCTATGATGAGCTATGCTCAATTGCCTGATTTCTTTTGGGGATATGCACTTGAATCTGGTGTCCATATTTTCAACAACGTTCCCTCTAAAAGTGTTTCAGAAACACCTTATGATCTATGGAAAGGGGTAAAAGTAGTTTACGTCACTTTAGAATTTGGGGTTGCCCAGTACATGTGTTTGTACAAAATCCCAACAAATTGGAACATCGTTCAAAATTATGCCTATTTGTAGGTTATCCAAAGGAAACAAGGGGTGGTTTGTTTTATCATCCTCAAGAGAATAAGGTATTTGTATCGAAAAATGCCACATTCTTAGAGGAAGACCACATGAGAAATCATCAACCTCACAGTAAATTAGTATTGAATGAAATTTCCAAAGACGCTACAAATAAAGCTAGTTCATCTACTAAAGCAGTAGATAAAACTAGTACATCAGGTCAGACACATCCTTCTCAAGAGATGAGAATGCCTCGACGTAGTGGAAGGGTTATTCATCAGCCTGACCGTTACTTGGGTTTAATAGAAACACAAGTTGTCATACCTGATGACGGCATAGAGGACCCATCGACCTATAAACAGGCGATGAAAGATGTGGACCGTGATCAGTGGATCAAAGCCATGGACCTCGAAATGGAGTCTATGTACTTCAATTATGTCTGGAAACCCTTAGATCCACCAAATGATGTAAAACCAATTGGTCGTAAGTGGATCTACAAGAGAAAACGAGACCGAGCCGGTAAAGTACGGACTTTTAAGCTCGACTTGTGGCAAAGGATTATACCCAGAGAGAGGGAGTGGATTATGATGAAACTTTCTCTCCCATTGCCATGCTTAAGTCGATTAGAATACTCTTATCCATTGCCACCTTTTATGACTATGAAATTTGGCAGATGGATGTCAAGACAACCTTTCTAAACGGCGATCTTGAAGAGAGTATCTATACGGCTCAACCAGAGGGGTTTATTGCACAGGGTCAAGAACAAAAGGTTTGTAAGCTTCAAAAATCCATTTATGGGTTGAAACAAGCTTGTAGATCATGGAATATAAGGTTTGATACTGTGATAAAATCTTATGGCTTTGAACAGAATGTTGATGAGCCTTGTGTTTACAAGAAGATCGTCAATTCTACTGTAGCGTTCTTAATTTTATATGTCGATGATATTCTACTCATTGGGAATGATGTAGCATATCTTACTAACGTCAAACAATGGTTAGATACACAATTCCAAATGAAAGATTTAGGAAATGCGCAGTATATTCTTGGGATCCAAATTGTTCGAAATCGCAAGAATAGGACACTAGCCATGTCTCAAACATCTTATATAGACAAAATGTTGTCTAGATATAAAATGCAGAATTCCAAAAAGAGTTTGTTACCTTTCAGACATGAAATTCATCTGTCAAAAGGACAATATCCTAAGACACCTCAAGAAGTTGAGGATATGAGAAATATTTCCTATGCCTCCGTATTTGGAAGCCTGATGTATGCAATGTTATGTACTAGACCTGACATATGCTACTCAGTAGGTATCATCAGTAGATACCAGTCTAATCCTGGACGTGATCATTTGACTGCCATTAAGAACATGTTAAAGTATCTTAGGAGAAATAGGGACTACATGCTCGTGTATAGTGCTAAGGATCTGATCCTTACTAGATACACTGACTCTGATTTCCAAACTAATAAAGATGCTAGAAAGTCTACATCTAGATCAGCGTTCACTCTTAACGGAGGAGAAATAGTGTGGAGAAGCGTAAAACAGGCCTATATAGCTGACTCCACAATGGAAGCTGAATACGTAGCTACTTGCGAAGCAACTAAAGAAGCAATATGGCTAAGGAAATTCTTGACAGATTTGGAAATTGTTCCAAATATGCATCTACCCATCACCTTGTATTGTGACAACAGCGGTGCAGTTGTAAATTCAAAAGAACCTCAAAGCCATAATTGGGGAAAGCACGTCGAACGCAATTACCACCTTATTTGGGAAATCGTACACCGTTGTGACGTTGTAGTGACCCAGATACCTTCTGAGCAAGACATTGCTGATCCTTTTACAAAAACCTTCACGGCTAAAGTTTTTTAGGGTCACCTACAGAGTTTAGGTCTACATTGTTTCTAAGCTAGGACAAGTGGGAGATTATGTTGGGCGTGAACGCCCTAGTTTATTGTATTCATATATTTATTGTACTCATATGTAATATTAATTTTTCACAGTTAAATTCAACATCGTTTGATCCTACTAGGAGTTTTAGTCCAAGTGAAAGTTTGTTGGATTTTATGTCCTAAAACTGGTAGTTTGTAATATCATATTCTTGTTCAATAAAGCTATTATTGAAAATATTTAGTAAATTGAGATTCTATATTCATGAATCCAATAAAATAAGGTTCCGAGGCTATTAAGTTTAAGTTTGAACTTTATGTAGTGAAATAAATGTGGATCAAGTTCAAATATATAGCCAAAATTGTCTAAAGTATATGAATAAGGTTGGGTGCCTTATTCTGAGGACACTATGGATGCGGCCCATTTTGTAGTTGGTACAAACGATGTGATCATAAACCGTTCATGTGGAGACATGAAAATGGGGGCATCCTATGTAAAGAGTTTACATAAGACTTAACCATGAAATAGTCACTTTTGACGTTCTAAATGACGTTTAATGTATAAAACTGACTATTACATTAATTGATGACCTAGGTAACTTAATCTTAATCCTGAGCTAACTATGAACTCCTATTCACTCGAAATTATCCTTAGATCTGCATAGGTGAGGGCAGCTCATTATCGGTGGCCCAATAAGCCTCCCATTTCAAGGGTAAGACCAGGTGGATAGCTGGGAACATAAGGTGCAAGACAGAACTCAGTTGTAAACCCCAAACTTAGGTTCCCTAGATAAGCATGTTTAGCCAAAGGGATGTCATATTACATATTTATTAAGTAGAAATTCATGTTGTTTATAGGGGTTATGAAGAAAGGGAAGGAAAATATATTAAATGAAGAAACTCAGTCATTAGTTTAACTGGAGGCACTAAGTGTGAGGTGACGTGACGCATGGGCATGTTGCTTCGACACATGAGTGTACGGTGTATGCTGGCCATTGCTCACTTGCGCGGCCACATGGGCGTGCTTGTTGCATGGGCTGCGTGCTTGACTGCATTGTAGGGCACCTCGACGCATGGCATGGCTGCTCGGCAGGGCGCTCACGTTTGGGCGTGGCCGCTCGACAGGGCGCTCAACGCATGGCCGCTCGACACATGGCAGGGGCGTCTGGTCAAGGCTGCTCAACGCATTGCAAGGGCGCTGGCCGAGGCTGCTAGACGCTTTGCATGGGCGCTAGCCGAGGCTTCTCAACGCATGGCTGGGCATTTGGCCGAGGTTCCTCGACGCATGCCACCCTCCAGCCCTCGTGCCATCCCAATGCCTCACTTCCATTTTCCTTCCTTCACCAACGCATCCATCATCCAACGTATCAAACGCATCCATCATCCAATACATCCAACGCATCCATCATCCAACATGCCTTTCCAATGCATTGGTCCCTTCCAACGCATCCCACACAAAATTCTATACTTAGCCAAATTTTTCCAAATTTTCCCCAAGCTAAACTTCCAAATTTCCTCTTTTCTTCAAATCTCCACTTTTTCCTCTACCATTCCACACTAGTTTCCACATCAACCTACTCATCACACTAGTCTTAGTAGGGAACATACTCAAGTAGAGAAATTAGGATTTGGGGTTCACAGTCTATATAAGATGTTTAAGACATGGCTAGCGTTCTGTTCTTTCGGTTTCAAACAATCTGAACCACAAGAATATACTGCGCCTCTCCGAGATCTTTCATCTGAAATTCGGTTGCTAGCCAATTTTTAATCTCAGTTAGGTATCCTACATTATTCCTAATAAATAGGACATCATCTACATACAAAACTAGAAATGCTACAGCAGGGTTGATGATCTTCTTGTATACGCACGGTTCATCAACGTTATGTTCAAAGCCATAAGATTCGACCACAATATCAAATCTTATATTCCAAGATCTGGATGCGTGTTTCAATCCATAAATAAATCTCTTCAGTTTGCAAACCTTTTGCCCTTGGCTTCTTTCAATGAACCCTTCTAGTTGGACCATATAAATACTCTCTTTAAGATCTCCATTTAGAAAGCCAGTCTTCACATCTATTTTCCAAATTTCATAATTATAAGAAATGGCAATGGACAAGAGTATCCTAATTGATTTGATCATAGCAACAAGTGAGCAGGTTTTTTCATAGTCCACCCCCTCAACCTGGGTATAACCCTTTTGCTACTAATTGGGCTTTATAGGTCTGTACCTTCCCCGTATGGTCTCTTTTACAGTTGTAGATCTAGTTACAACC
>NC_143480.1:58711492-58734769 GCF_027475165.1 Benincasa hispida | reverse complement strand
GTTTCTACTTTTCGAAATGTGCTCCAAGTCAAAATTTGGGCAGAGTGTAGTTCAAAAGGTACCTATGAACCCTAGAAAGAAATTCTGTACCTATGTGGACGAACTTTGGCACAAAGTGTAAAGAAAAAGACTAAAAATGACGAACTTTAGTTTTCTACTTGTTGAAATGTTCTCCAAGTCCAAATTTTGAAGAAGTTTGGTTCGAAAGACACTTACGAACCATGGAAAGGAGTTTTGTACCAGTGTGGACAAACTTAGACACAGAAGGTCAAGAAAGAGTCCGAAAAAAACGAACTTATGATTTCTACATGTCGAAATCTGCTCTAATTAAAACTTTGGACAAACTTTGGTTCAAAAGGTACTTATGAACCCTGGAAGGCAATTTTGTACCTATGTGGACGAACTTTTGCACAAAGGGTAAAGAAAGAGACTAGAAAAGATGAACGTTGGCACAAAACGTAAAGAAAGAGTCTGAAAAGGACGAACTTTGGGTTTCCATTTGTCGAAATGTGCTTCAAGTCCAAATTTGGAAGATGTTTAATTCAGAAGACACTTATGAACCCTGGAAAGGAGTTTTATACCAGTGTGGACGAACTTAGACACAAAAGGTCGAGAAAGAGACCGAAAAGGACGAACTTTGGATTTCTACATGTCGAAGTCTGCTATAATTATAAATTTGGACGAACTTTGGTTCAAAGAAACCTTTAAAGCAATTTTGTACCTATGTAGGCGAACTTTTGCACAAAAGGTGGAAAAATGGATCTAGAAAGGATGAACCTTAACACAAAAGGTCAAGAAAGAGTTCGTAAGGGACGAACTTGGGGTTTCTACGTGTCGAAATGTGCTTTCAGCCAAAACTTGTTTGTAACTAAATTTAATAAAAGTTATTTGTGAACCCTAGATGAGAGTTTTGTACCTCTGTGGATGAACTTTGGACCAAAAGGTCAAGAAAGAGTCCAAAAACGACGAACTTTGGGTTTCTACTTGTCGAAATGTGCTCCAAGTACCAATTTGGACGAAGTTTGTTTCAAAAGATACTTATGTTTATGGACTCTGGAGAGGAGTCTTGTACCTGTGTGGACGTACTTTACAACAAATGATTGGAAATAGTTCAGAATGTACGAACTTTTGGGTTTCGTGTCAAAAATGTGCTTCCAAGGTCCAGATTTGGGCGATGGTCCGGTTTCAAAGTTACTTATGTACTCTAGACAGAAGTTTTGTACCTATATATATGAACTGGGGACCAAAACGTCAAGACTCAAGAAAGAATCAAAACATGACGAACTAATTACAAAGTTTTTTGTTTTTCAAAATTGCTCTGTGTTGATTATATTACCAAAGTTATAGTTCAAAATGAACCCTATAAAGGAATTTTGTACCTATGTGAACGAACTTTGGCAGAAAGGGTTACAGAAAGAGACTGAAAAGGACGGACATAAGGTTTTTACTTGTCGAAATGTTCTCCAAGTCCAAATTTGGAAGAAGTTTGGTTCAAAAGACACTTATGAACCGTGGAAAAGAGTTTTATACCAGTGCAGACGAACTTAGGCACAAAGGGTTGAGAAAGAGTCCGAAAAGGACGAACTTTGGGTTTCTACATGCCGAAGCTTGCTATAATTAAAAAAATTGGACGAACTTTTTTTCAAAAGGTACTTATGAACCCTGGAAAGCAATTTTGTACCTATGTGGACGAACTTTGGCACAAAGGGTAGAGAAAGAGGCTGGAAAGGATAAAGCTTGGCGCAAAATGTCAAGAAGGAGTCTGAAAAAGACGAAAAGGTTTCTACTTGTCGAAATGTGCTTCAAGTCCAAATTTGGAAATGAAGTTTGGTTTCAAAACGACACCTACGACACCATGGAATGGAGTTTTTGCACTAGTGTGGGACGGTCATTAACTCAAAGGTCGAGAAAAAGAGTTCGCAAAAGGACGAACTTCGGATTTTCTACGTGTCCAAACTTTGCTATAATTAAAACTTGGCCGAAACTTTCATTTCAAAAAGGATTATGATAACTCTGGGAAAGCAAATTTGGTTCCTACGTGGACAGAAACTGTGGCGACGAAAGGTTAAGAAAGAGAGAAAGGATGAAACCCGGCAGAAAATTTCAAGAAAGAGACTAAAAATGACAAACTTTGGGTTTCTACTTGTCGAAATGTGCTCCAAGTCCAAATTTTGAAGAAGTTTTGGTTCAAAAGACACCTACGAACCATGGAAAGGAGTTTTGCACCAGTGTGGACAAACTTAGACACATGGACGAACTTTGTGTTTCTACGTGTCAAATTGTGCTAGGAATCCAAATTTGTTTGAAGTTTGGTTGAAACTACTTATGAACTCTGAACAGAAGTTTAGTACCTACATTGATGAACTGGGACCAAAACGTCAAGAATGAGTCCAAAAATGACGAACTTCGGGTTTCTACTTTTCGAAATGTGCTCCAAGTCAAAATTTGGGCAGAGTGTAGTTCAAAAGGTACCTATGAACCCTAGAAAGAAATTCTGTACCTATGTGGACGAACTTTGGCACAAAGTGTAAAGAAAAAGACTAAAAATGACGAACTTTAGTTTTCTACTTGTTGAAATGTTCTCCAAGTCCAAATTTTGAAGAAGTTTGGTTCGAAAGACACTTACGAACCATGGAAAGGAGTTTTGTACCAGTGTGGACAAACTTAGACACAGAAGGTCAAGAAAGAGTCCGAAAAAAACGAACTTATGATTTCTACATGTCGAAATCTGCTCTAATTAAAACTTTGGACAAACTTTGGTTCAAAAGGTACTTATGAACCCTGGAAGGCAATTTTGTACCTATGTGGACGAACTTTTGCACAAAGGGTAAAGAAAGAGACTAGAAAAGATGAACGTTGGCACAAAACGTAAAGAAAGAGTCTGAAAAGGACGAACTTTGGGTTTCCATTTGTCGAAATGTGCTTCAAGTCCAAATTTGGAAGATGTTTAATTCAGAAGACACTTATGAACCCTGGAAAGGAGTTTTATACCAGTGTGGACGAACTTAGACACAAAAGGTCGAGAAAGAGACCGAAAAGGACGAACTTTGGATTTCTACATGTCGAAGTCTGCTATAATTATAAATTTGGACGAACTTTGGTTCAAAGAAACCTTTAAAGCAATTTTGTACCTATGTAGGCGAACTTTTGCACAAAAGGTGGAAAAATGGATCTAGAAAGGATGAACCTTAACACAAAAGGTCAAGAAAGAGTTCGTAAGGGACGAACTTGGGGTTTCTACGTGTCGAAATGTGCTTTCAGCCAAAACTTGTTTGTAACTAAATTTAATAAAAGTTATTTGTGAACCCTAGATGAGAGTTTTGTACCTCTGTGGATGAACTTTGGACCAAAAGGTCAAGAAAGAGTCCAAAAACGACGAACTTTGGGTTTCTACTTGTCGAAATGTGCTCCAAGTACCAATTTGGACGAAGTTTGTTTCAAAAGATACTTATGGACTCTGGAGAGGAGTGCTTGTACCTGTGTGGACGAACATTACACAAAAGATTGAGAAATAGTTCAGAAAGTACGAACTTTGGGTTTCGTGTCAAAATGTGCTCCAAGTCCAGATTTGGTCGAAGTCCGGTTTAAAAGTTACTTGTGAACTCTGCACAGAAGTTTAGTACCTATATTGATGAACTTGGGACGAAAGCCTCAAGACTCAAGAAAGAATCCAAACATGACGAACTTCAAGTTTTTACTTTTCAAAATTTGCTCTGTGTCAAAATTTGGACAAAGTATAGTTCAAAATGAACCCTATAAAGGAATTTTGTACCTATGTGAACGAACTTTGGCAGAAAGGGTTACAGAAAGAGACTGAAAAGGACGGACATAAGGTTTTTACTTGTCGAAATGTTCTCCAAGTCCAAATTTGGAAGAAGTTTGGTTCAAAAGACACTTATGAACCGTGGAAAAGAGTTTTATACCAGTGCAGACGAACTTAGGCACAAAGGGTTGAGAAAGAGTCCGAAAAGGACGAACTTTGGGTTTCTACATGCCGAAGCTTGCTATAATTAAAAAAATTGGACGAACTTTTTTTCAAAAGGTACTTATGAACCCTGGAAAGCAATTTTGTACCTATGTGGACGAACTTTGGCACAAAGGGTAGAGAAAGAGGCTAGAAAGGATAAAGCTTGGCGCAAAATGTCAAGAAGGAGTCTGAAAAAGACGAAAAGGTTTCTACTTGTCGAAATGTGCTTCAAGTCCAAATTTGGAAGAAGTTTGGTTCAAACGACACCTACGAACCCTGGAAAGGAGTTTTGCACTAGTGTGGACGGACATAAACTCAAAAGGTCGAGAAAGAGTTCGAAAAGGACGAACTTCGGATTTCTACGTGTCAAACTTTGCTATAATTAAAACTTTGGCCGAACTTTCATTCAAAAGGCACTTATGAACTCTGGAAAGCAATTTTGTTCCTACGTGGACGAACTGTGGCACGAAAGGTAAAGAAAGAGGAAAGGATGAACCCCGGCAGAAAATTTCAAGAAAGAGACTAAAAATGACAAACTTTGGGTTTCTACTTGTCGAAATGTGCTCCAAGTCCAAATTTTGAAGAAGTTTGGTTCAAAAGACACCTACGAACCATGGAAAGGAGTTTTGCACCAGTGTGGACAAACTTAGACACATGGACGAACTTTGTGTTTCTACGTGTCAAATTGTGCTAGGAATCCAAATTTGTTTGAAGTTTGGTTGAAACTACTTATGAACTCTGAACAGAAGTTTAGTACCTACATTGATGAACTTGGGACCAAAACGTCAAGAATGAGTCCAAAAATGACGAACTTCGGGTTTCTACTTTTCGAAATGTGCTCCAAGTCAAAATTTGGGCAGAGTGTAGTTCAAAAGGTACCTATGAACCCTAGAAAGAAATTCTGTACCTATGTGGACGAACTTTGGCACAAAGTGTAAAGAAAAAGACTAAAAATGACGAACTTTAGTTTTCTACTTGTTGAAATGTTCTCCAAGTCCAAATTTTGAAGAAGTTTGGTTCGAAAGACACTTACGAACCATGGAAAGGAGTTTTGTACCAGTGTGGACAAACTTAGACACAGAAGGTCAAGAAAGAGTCCGAAAAAAACGAACTTATGATTTCTACATGTCGAAATCTGCTCTAATTAAAACTTTGGACAAACTTTGGTTCAAAAGGTACTTATGAACCCTGGAAGGCAATTTTGTACCTATGTGGACGAACTTTTGCACAAAGGGTAAAGAAAGAGACTAGAAAAGATGAACGTTGGCACAAAACGTAAAGAAAGAGTCTGAAAAGGACGAACTTTGGGTTTCCATTTGTCGAAATGTGCTTCAAGTCCAAATTTGGAAGATGTTTAATTCAGAAGACACTTATGAACCCTGGAAAGGAGTTTTATACCAGTGTGGACGAACTTAGACACAAAAGGTCGAGAAAGAGACCGAAAAGGACGAACTTTGGATTTCTACATGTCGAAGTCTGCTATAATTATAAATTTGGACGAACTTTGGTTCAAAGAAACCTTTAAAGCAATTTTGTACCTATGTAGGCGAACTTTTGCACAAAAGGTGGAAAAATGGATCTAGAAAGGATGAACCTTAACACAAAAGGTCAAGAAAGAGTTCGTAAGGGACGAACTTGGGGTTTCTACGTGTCGAAATGTGCTTTCAGCCAAAACTTGTTTGTAACTAAATTTAATAAAAGTTATTTGTGAACCCTAGATGAGAGTTTTGTACCTCTGTGGATGAACTTTGGACCAAAAGGTCAAGAAAGAGTCCAAAAACGACGAACTTTGGGTTTCTACTTGTCGAAATGTGCTCCAAGTACCAATTTGGACGAAGTTTGTTTCAAAAGATACTTATGGACTCTGGAGAGGAGTGCTTGTACCTGTGTGGACGAACATTACACAAAAGATTGAGAAATAGTTCAGAAAGTACGAACTTTGGGTTTCGTGTCAAAATGTGCTCCAAGTCCAGATTTGGTCGATGTCCGGTTTAAAAGTTACTTGTGAACTCTGCACAGAAGTTTAGTACCTATATTGATGAACTTGGGACGAAAGCCTCAAGACTCAAGAAAGAATCCAAACATGACGAACTTCAAGTTTTTACTTTTCAAAATTTGCTCTGTGTCAAAATTTGGACAAAGTATAGTTCAAAATGAACCCTATAAAGGAATTTTGTACCTATGTGAACGAACTTTGGCAGAAAGGGTTACAGAAAGAGACTGAAAAGGACGGACATAAGGTTTTTACTTGTCGAAATGTTCTCCAAGTCCAAATTTGGAAGAAGTTTGGTTCAAAAGACACTTATGAACCGTGGAAAAGAGTTTTATACCAGTGCAGACGAACTTAGGCACAAAGGGTTGAGAAAGAGTCCGAAAAGGACGAACTTTGGGTTTCTACATGCCGAAGCTTGCTATAATTAAAAAAATTGGACGAACTTTTGTTCAAAAGGTACTTATGAGCCCTGGAAAGCAATTTTGTACCTATGTGGACGAACTTTGGCACAAAGGGTAGAGAAAGAGGCTAGAAAGGATAAAGCTTGGCACAAAAAGACGAAAGAGGCTAGAAAGGATAAAGGAGTCTGAAAAAGACGAAAAGGTTTCTACTTGTCGAAATGTGCTTCAAGTCCAAATTTGGAAGAAGTTTGGTTCAAAAGACACCTACGAACCCTGGAAAGAAGTTTTGTACTAGTGTGGACGAACATAAACACAAAAGGTCGAGAAAGAGTTCGAAAAGGACGAACTTCGGATTTCTACGTGTCAAACTTTGCTATAATTAAAACTTTGGCCGAACTTTCATTCAGAAGGCACTTATGAACTCTGGAAAGCAATTTTATCCTACGTGGACGAACTATGGCACGAAAGGTAAGGAAAGAGGAAAGGATGAACCTCGGCAGAAAATTTTAAGAAAGAGACTAAAAATGCAAACTTTGGGTTTCTACTTGTTGAAATGTGCTCCGAGTCCAAATTTTGAAAAAGTTTGGTTCAAAAGATACTTATGAACCCTGAACAGAAGTTTTGTACTTGTATGGGTAAACTTTGGACCAAAAGGTCAAGAAAGAGTCCAAAACTGACAAATTTTGGGTTTCTACTTGTCAAAATGTGCTCCAAGTAAAAATTTGGACGATGTTATGTTCAAAAGGTACTTATGAACTTTAAGAAAGGAAGTTTGTACTTACGTGGTTGAACTTTGGCACGAAGGGTAAAGAAAGAGACTGAAAAGGACGAACTTTTGGTTTCTACTTGTCGAAATGTGCTCCAAGTCCAACTTTGGAAGAAGTTTGGTTCAAAAGATACTTATGAACCCCGGAGAGGAGTTTTGTACGAATGGGGACGAACATAGACACAGAAGATCACGAAAGAGTCCGATAAGGACGAAGTTTTGGGTTTCTACATGTCGAGGTCTTCTATAATTCTACATTTAGACGAACTTTGGTTCAAAAGGTACTTATGAACCCTGGAAAGGAGTTTTGTACTCTTTTGGATGAACCTCGGCACAAAATGTCAAGAAAGAGTCCGGAAAGGGCAAACTTTTGCTTTCTACTTGCCCAAATGTGTAGCGAGTCCAAATTTGGACGAAGTCACCAAATGATACTTATGAACCTTGGAGAGGAGTTTTGTACCTTTTTGGACGAACTTGGAAACATGCGGGCTCAAGAAACAGTGCGAAAAGGACGAACATTGGGTTTCTACGTGTCGAAATGGGCTTTATATGCGAACTTGGTTGAAATTTGGTTTAATAGTTACTTATGAACCCTGGACAGGAGTTTCGTACTTGTGTGGATGAACTTTGGACCAAGAGTTCAAGAGATGAACTTTGGCTTTCCATTAGTCCAATTGTGATCCAAGTCAAAATCTGGACGAAGTTTTGATCAAAAGGTACTTATGTAACCCTAAAAAGGAATTCTGTACCTATGTGGACGAACTTTGACACAAAAGGTCAAGACACAGTCCGCAAAGGATGAACTTTGTGTTTCTACGTGTCGAAATGTGACCTCAGTCCAAACTTGGTCAAAGTTTGGTTTAAAAGTTACTTATGAACCCTGAACAGAAGTTTTGTACTTGTATGGGTAAACTTTGGACCAAAAGGTCAAGAAAGAGTCCAAAACTGACAAATTTTGGGTTTCTACTTGTCAAAATGTGCTCCAAGTAAAAATTTGGACGAAGTTATGTTCAAAAGGTACTTATGAACTTTAAGAAAGGAATTTTGTACTTATGTGGTTGAACTTTGGCACGAAGGGTAAAGAAAGAGACTGAAAAGGACGAACTTTTGGTTTCTACTTGTCGAAATGTACTCCAAGTCCAACTTTGGAAGAAGTTTGGTTCAAAAGATACTTATGAACCCCGGAGAGGAGTTTTGTACCAATGGGGACGAACATAGACACAGAAGGTCAAGAAAGAGTTCGATAAGGACGAAGTTTTGGGTTTCTACATGTCGAGGTCTTCTATAATTCTACATTTGGACGAACTTTGTTTCAAAAGGTACTTATGAACCCTGGAAAGGAGGTTTGTACTTTTGTGGATGAACCTTGGCACAAAATGTCAAGAAAGAGTCTGGAAAGGGCGAACTTTGGCTTTCTACTTGTCCAAATGTGATCCATGTCAAAATCTGGATGAAGTTTGGTTCAAAAGATACTTATTAAACCTAGAAAGGAATTTTGTATCTATGTGAACGAACATTGACACAAAAGGTCAAGAAACAGACTGAAAAGGATGAACTTTGTGTTTCTACATGTCGAAATGTGACCTCAGTCCAAATTTGGTCGAACTTTGATTTAAAAGTTACTTATGAACCCTGGACAGAAGTTTTGTACTTGTATGGGCAAACTTTGGACCAAAAGGTCAATAAAGAGTCCAAAACGGACAAATTTTGGGTTTCTACTTGTCAAAATGTGCTCTAAGTAAAAATTTGGACGAAGTTATGTTCAAAAGGTACTTATGAACTTGAGAAAGGAATTTTGTACTTATGTGGTTGAACTTTGGCACAAAGGGTAAAGAAAGAGACTAAAAAGGACAAACTTTTGGTTTCTACTTGTCGAAATGTACTCCAAGTCCAACTTTGGGAGAAGTTTGGTTCAAAAGATACTTATGAACCATGGAGAGGAGTTTTGTACCAATGTAGACGAACATAGACACAGAAGGTGAAGAAAGAGTCCGATAAGGACGAACTTTGAGTTTCTTTATGTTAAAGTCTGCTATAATTCTAAATTTGTACGAACTTTGGTTCAAAGTGTAACTATGAATCCTGGATAGGAGTTTTGAACCTATGTGGATGAACCAGGCACAAAATGTCAAGAAAGAGTCCGAAAAGGACAAACTTTGGGTTTCTACTTGTCGAAATGTGCTCCAAGTCCAAATTTGGACGAAATTTAGTTCAAAAGATACTTATGAGCCAGAGAGGAATTTTGTACCTTTATGGACGAACTTTTACACAAAAGGTCAAGAGTCCGAAAAGGATGAACTTTGGGTTTCTATGTGTCGAAATGTGCTCTCAGTCCAAATTTTTTCGAAATTTGGTCTAAAAGAGACTTATGAACTTTGGAAAATAGTTTTATACCTGTATGGATGAACAATGGACCAAAAGGTCAAAAACAGTTTTATACTTGTCGAAATGTGCTCCAAGTCAAAATTTGGATGAAGTTTGGTTCAAAAGATACTTATGAACCCCTGGGAGGAGTTTTGTCCTTGTGTGGATGAACTTTGGCACAAAAGTTCAAGAAAGTGTCTGAAAAGTACGAAATTTTGGTTTCTACGTGTCGAAATGTGATCTCAGTCCAAATTTGGTTGAAGTTTGGTTTAAAAGTTACTTATGAACCTAGGATAGGAGTTTTGTACGTTCATGGATCAACTTTGGACCAAAAGGTCTAAAGAGTCCAAAAATGACGAACTTTTGGTTTCTACTTGTCGAAATGTTCTCAAAGTCAAAATCTTAATAAAGTTTGGTTTAAAAGGTACTTGTGAACCCTAGAAAATAATTTTGTACCTAGGAGGACGAACTTGGCACAAAAGGTAAAGAATGAGACTAAAAGGGACGAACTATAGATTTCTACTTGTCGAAATGTGCTCCAAGTCCAAATTTGGAAAAGGACTTGTTCAAAAGATACTTATGAACCCGGGAGAGGAATTTTATACCAGTGTGGACGAATATAGACAAAAAAGGTGAAGAAAGAGTCTGAAAAGGATGAACTTTTGGTTTCTACATGTCGAAGTCTACTATAAATCAAACTTTTGACGAACTTTCGTTCAAAGGGTACTTATGAACCCTTGAAAGGAGTTTTGTACCTAACTGGATGAACTTTTGGTTTCTACTTATCGAAATGTACTCTAAGTCCAAATTTGGACGATGTTTGGTTCAAAAGATACTTATGAACCCTAGAGAGGAGTTTTGTACTTGTATGGACGAACTTTGACACAAAAGATCAAGAAAGAGTCCGGAAAGAATGAACTTTGGGTTTTTATGTGCCGAAATGTGCTCTTAGTTCAAATTTAGTCGAAGTTTGGTTCAAAAGATACTTATGAATCATGGACAGGAGTTTTATACTTGTATGGATGAACTTTGGAAAGCAAGATCAAGAAAAAGTCCACAAATGACGATTTTTAGGTTTCTACTTGTCAAAATGAGCTCCAAGTCAAAATTTAGACGAAGTTTGGCTCAAAAGGTACTTATGAACTGATAAGCAAATAATTGGCAATGATTAGAAGCTAGAGTATTAAAAGGTTTGCTTCCAAGTTAAGCTTCCAAATGTGAAGAGTTGCAACCCTTCAAGAATCAAAGCCACCAAAACTCATAATAAATTTGAAAATTCAGATTCATTCACATATTTAATATTTAATGTATGAATTTATAATAACGTATTTACATTTATGGAGGTTCATGTATGTAGTTGAAGAGTTTTTGTTGAACCTAGTCAATTAGGTGAAAGGTTGTGTCTTTTGAAGTTGTCTTTTCAATTAGTATAAATACCTATGTACTTTTGTCATTTGGAGAACAATACTTTTAATTTGAATGAAATTTCATTAGAGTTTATTCTCTCAAGCTTTATATTTTTTCTTTGTATTCTTGTGTTTAGAATGCATGAATTAGAACTTTCAATCTAGTTTGATCAATTAGATCGTGGAGAGTTCGAAATCTTGAAGTTAGGAACAAGTTCTTCTTTCTTCTTGATCAATGATCAATTTTCCAAGCTAAATCTGTTTAGCTTTCTTGGGGTTGTTATCATTTTGTTTATTGGGGGTTATTCTTATTGTTGTTGTAGGGGTTCACCTAGAATAAGGGGGGTTCTCATACGTGATTGAGGTAGTTCCTCTTTATCATTTGGTATCAGAGCTTTCGCTCTAAACAAATTATATCTTTTCTTGTTATCCTTTCCATGCTATCTTCTTTCTTTCTTTAAATCATTCCATCCATTTCCATTTTTTCTTGTGTCTTTTCATCTTCTCATTTAGTTTTCTTTCATACATTAAGCTTGTTGAAAAAAAAAGTTTGTGAAAAAACAAAAGAAAAGAAAAGTGTCTTATTGTTTTCTTGTGACCTTTCATATTCTTTTATGTCCTTCATATTTTAGTATACTAGGAAAAAGAAATTGTCTTTGTATCTTTCCATAGTTTTTTTTAAAAAAAAAACTTCGAGATTTTGTTACTTTTTGCATTCTAGGCTATATTGAAATTTTTGACATGATGCTCACAAGAATATTATCAAATTTGCTGAAATTGAGATAGTAGAAGTTTTATGATATGTCTCATCAAAGAAGAAATTGTCATGCGACTTATGATAATGATGATAATTTTTGGAATAATCTTAGAGAAAGTTTGGTTGAGTTGTACCAATCCATTGATTATATAGGCCAATTGAATGAAATATTGAAGTTGCAAGAGCTAGCAAGAAAGAATCATGCTGCACGAGCCATTAAAAATAAAAAAGATAGTCAATTGCCAGAAATTGATCAACCAATTCCAAATAATGGAGTTCATCCACAACTCAAAAAGAAAGATTCCATTGGTGATGTTATTGAAATGAATGACGATGATCATCAAAGTTTGAGAGATGAACTAAAAGGTAAAGTAACGTTATAGAAAGCTTGGAGAAATTTGAAGTATGTGTTGTGAATCAGACCATAACAAATTCTCTAGGGAAAAGTGGGGGCAGTGGAAATTGAGAAAATATCAAAAAGTGAGACATTAGAGTCGAAAGAAAAAAAAGAGAGTGTGATCAAGAGTGGAGGTGAAGGAAAATATTCATGTGAGTAGTTTTCCAACTGACGTTCTTTCCTATTATTTTTCTTGTGTTTTATATACTTCATTGAAGGCACGATGGGGGATGGCCAAATTTGAAAATTTTCATCAAAGACAATTGGGGTGGAGTGCGCTACAAAGAAATTTCACATATGATTTTAGAGAAGATGAGACATTAAAACTTCTTTCTAAAGTTCCAGAAGATGATTACGAAGTTGCATTACAAGGTCATCTAAGATTCAAGGATGAATCTTCTTGAAGAAGGGAAGAATGATAAGCAAATAATTGACAATGATTAGGAGCTAGAGTATTAAAAGGTTTGCTTCCAAGTTAAGCTTCCAAATATGAAGAGTTGCAACCCTTCAAGAATCAAAGCCACCAAAAGTCATAATAAATCTGGAAATTCAGATTCATTCACATATTTAATATTTAATGTATCAATTTGTAATAACGTATTTACATTTATAGAGGTTCGTGTATGTAGTTGAAGAGCTTTTGTTGAACCTAGTCAATTAGGTGAAAGGTTGTTTCCTTTCAAGTTGTCTTTTCAATTAGTATAAGTACCTACGTACTTTTCTCATTTGGAGAACAACACTTTGAATTTGAACGAAATTTCATTAGAGTTTATTCTCTCAAGTTTTATGCTTTTTCTTTGTATTCTTGTGTTTAGAATGCATGTATTAGAACTTTCAATATAGTTTGATCAATTTAAATTGTAGAGAGTTCGAAATCTTGAAGTTTTGAATAAGTTCTCCATTCTTCTTGATCGATCAATCCTCCAAGCCAAATGTGTTTAGCTTTCTTGGGGTTGTTATCATTTTGTTTATGGAGGGTTATTCTTATTGTCGTTGTGGGGTTCACCTAGAATAAGGGGGGTTCTCATACATGATTGAGGTAGTTCCTCTTTATCATGAACCCTAGAAAGGAATTTTACACCTTTGTGGACGATATTTGGCACAAAGGGTAAAGAAAAGACGAACTTTAGGTTTCTACTTATCGAAATGTGCTCCAAGTTCAAATTTGGATGAAGTTTGGTTCAAAAGATACTTCTGAACCTTGGAGAGAAGTTTTGTACTAGTGTGCACAAACTTAGGCACAAAAGGTCAAGAAAGAGTCTGAAAAGGACGAACTTTTCTTCTCTACATGTCGAAGTCTGCTATAATTCAAAATTTGGACAAACTTTGGTTCAAAATGTGCTCATGAACCCTAGAAAAGAGTTTTGTACCTGTGTGGATGAACCTTGGCACAAAATTTCAAGAAAGAGTTTGAAAGGGGCGAACTATGGGTTTAAACATGTTGAAATGTGCTCCAAGTTCAAGTTTGGACGAAGTTTGGTACAAAAGATACTTATGAACCCTGGAGAGGAGTTTTGTACCTGTGTGGACAAACTTTGACACAAAAGGTCAAGAGAGTCTTAAAAGGACGGACTTTGGGTTTCAACATATTGAAATGTGATCTTAGTCCGAATTTGGTCGATGTTTGGTTTAAATGTTACTTATGAACTATGGATAGGAGTTTTGTACATGTGTGGATGAACATTGGACCAAAAGTTCAAGAAAGAGTAAGAAAATGACGTACTTTGGGTTTCTACTTGTCGAAATGTGCTCAAATTCCAAATTTTGAAGAATTTGGTTAAAAAGATACATATGAACCCTAGAAAGGAGTTTTGTACCTGTGTCGATGAACCTTTGCACAAAATTTGAAGAAAGAGTCCGAAAAAGACGAACTTTTGGCAAACAACTGAACTTTTCTTTATGCAAATAAAACCTTCTTAACATGCTCCACATGCTCTTCTAAAGACGTGGAATAAATTAGAATATCATCATAGTAAACTACCACACACTTTCCTATGTATTCCCGCAAAACATGATTCATGAGACGCATAAAAGTATTAGGTACATTGGTAAGACCAAAAGACATAACTAACCACTCATACAATCCATGCTTAGCCTTAAATGCAGTTTTCCGTTCATCTCCAACTTTCATCCTAATTTGATGGTATCCAAACTTAAGATCAATTAGTAAATAAAATAGATCCATGCAATTCATCTAACATATCATCAAGTCTAGGTATCGGATGACGAACTTTATCGTAATCTTGTTGATTGATCTACAATCCACACACATTCTCCAAGCTCCATCTTTCTTTGGAACTAAGATGACAGGAACAAAACAAGGACTGAGACTTCATCTCACATATCCTTTGGCAAGCAACTCATCAACTTGCTTTTGAATTTCTTTTGTCTTGGTGAGGTTAGCTTGATAAGTTGGCCTACATGGAATGACTACTCCAGAAAGGAAGTCAATTTGGTGATCAATCCCCCTTAATGGTGGCAACCCACTTGGTAAATCTTTAGGAAAAATGTCCTTAAATTCCTGCAACAATCTAAGAAAAACACTAGGCAAAGAAGTTTTTGAGTCACTAGTTAGAAAAGATGGGCCTTTGCATAAAAGTACAAAGATTGGTTTTGTGGAAACCAAAGCTTTTCTAACCTCACTATTTTTAGCTATCAGACTTTCCATTTTTTCTTATCTCTCTTGGGGATGTTTTTCTATCTTTCCACTCCTTTCTTTTTCTTCACAATTATTTTTCTCACTCTCATCAGGAATTTTCTCTTTTTCTTTCAAATTCTTTTCTCTTTTGCTTTTGCCACTCAATGAATTTTTTTCCTCTTTCTCATTTTTTTCAACTTCCACTCTCATTTTCTCTATCTTGCGTTGCTCATCATACACATCTCTGGTTGACAAAGGAAGAAGAATGGTTTTCCTTCCATCTTTAGTGAATTTGTAGTGATTAAGATAGCCATCATGAATTGCTTTTCTATCAAATTACCATGGCCTTCCCAATAAAATCTCTCCAGCATGCATAGGTGCAACATCACATAAGATACTATCATTGTATCTTTCAATAGAAAAAGACGCAAGACATTGTCTATTGACTCTCACTTCCCCACTATTATTCAACCACTGATGTTTGTATGGTCTAGGATGTGGTATCATGGTAAAACCTAATCTTTTGACAAGTAATGTACTAACAACATTAGTACAACTCTCACCGTCAATGATTACACAACATGCCTTTCCCTTTACATGACATCGAGTATGAAACAATGTTTCCCTTTGCTCATCCACTAGATCTTCTTTAACTTGAGCACTTAAAGCTCTTCTACTAACAAATACATCGTCTACAATTGGTTCTTCATAGCTTCCATTACTAGTCTCTCCTTCTTCAGCTATTTCTTCCTTATCCTCCTCATGTTCACTTCCCTCTCCCTCAGTTACTATCTCACCATTATGGATGATCATTGTCCTTTTGTTTGGACAATCTCTACTGACATGCCCTAACCCTTGACATTTCCAGCACTTAATATCTCTATTTCTCTCTTTATGCTCTTTTAATTTAGCATTCCATTTCATAGAAGACTCACCTTTTTCTTTAGAATTTTCTTTCACAAATTTATCTCTACTTCTAAAATCACTTCTATTCTCCTTTTTCCATGATGAATTGAAAGAAGAAGAAGGTTTAGAAGAAGTGTACCTTGTTCTTTTGGTACTCAATTGTTTTTCCACTTTAATGGCAAGATGCAACATCTCCTCTATGTCAAAGTATGGCTGCAAATCAACCTTGTCAGCAATCTCCTTGTTGAGGCCATTGGTGTGAATGAAAAGATGGAAATGACAAAAGGATGTAGATATGATTTTTTTTTTCCTTTTTTGAACTCTTTTCAAATACTCACAATGCTTTAAAACTTGCTTGAGAATTTTTTTAAAACATATAAAACAAGTGACGTAGAATATGAAAAGTCAAAGAAGATGATAAGTCACTTTTCTTTTCTTTCTTTTCTTTTTTTTTTTTTCAGCAAGCACAATAACGTATGAAACAAGAAAAAAGGAGAACATGAAGAGTCACGAGAAATATGGACATAGATTATTAAAGAAAGAAAGATGACATGGAAAAGAAACAAGTAAGAATATAATCTGTTTAGAGCCAAAGCTCTGATACCAAATGATAAAGGGAACTACCTCAATCATGTTTGAGAACTCCCTCCCCCCTCCCCCAAAAACAAGTTAAACCCCCAAAACAGTAATAAGAATAATCCCAATTAACTATTTAGTAAGAAACCCCAAGAAAGCTAAACAGATTTGGCTTGGAAGATTGATCGATGATCAAGAAGAAAGGAGAACTTGTTCCTCGAACTCTCCACAATCTAATTGATCAAACTAGATTGAAAGTTCTAATACATGCATTCTAAACACAAGAATACAAAGAAAAAGCATAAAGCTTGAGAGAATAAACTCTAATGAAATTTCATTCAAATTCAAAGTGTTGTTCCAATGACCAAAGTACATAGGTATTTATACTAATTGAAAAGACAACTTGAAAGGATACAACTTTTCACCTAATTGACTAGATTCAACAAAAACTCTTCAAATACATACATGAACTTTAATAAATGTAAATACATTGAAATAAATTAATACATCATGCATTAAACATGGGGATGATATGAATTTCCAGATTCATTAGGACTTTTAGGTGCCCAAGTGACTCTTGGAGCTTGAAGGGTTGCAACTCTTCATGATGGGCTGGAAATTTAGCTTGGAAGCAAGCATTTAATCCCTCTTCAAGTCTTTTAGCTCTAGCTCTTGTCATTGGTCCTTGAGGAATAATGATTGCCTCATGATTAGATTGACTTGGAAAGTTCTCCCATGGATTTTTAGCATGTGATTCAATTGAGCTAGTTTGAGCTTGGTGAGCTTCATTTTCCACGAATATTAATGATTGAATCTTCCTCCAAGAGACTCCCCTGGCTATGCTTACGAGTTGACTAGCGGTTTCCGAGTCAAATGGTCAGCTTCTTATCATTTTCCACCTCTTCAAAAGGATTCATCCTCGAATCACAATTACCCATATCAAACAAGGATAAGTCAGGACATTAAATGTAGCACTCAATTGATACTTACTCGGAAGATCAATTTTGTATGCATTATCATTGATCTTCTCTACCATGTAATAAAACAAATGATACTACTAACATAGCTAATTATTTCTTTAGGGAAGTGGTTAGATTGCATGGAATTCCTAAGACTAGTGTTAGTGATAGAGATACAAAATTTTAAGTCATTTCTTGAGAGTTTTGTGGGGTAAATTGGGAACTAAGCTTTTGTTTTCAACAACTTGTCACCCACAAACTGATGGGCAAACTAAAGTGGTTAATAGAACATTGGGAACTTTGCTTAGGTCATTAATGTCTAAAAATCTCAAGTCTTGGGAGAATACTCTACCTTTTGTAGAGTTTGCTTACAATAGAGCAATACATAGCACCACTCATTGTTCACCTTTTGAGGTTGTGTATGGCTTTAATCCATTAACTCCGTTAGATTTGTCACCCTTGCCACCTAATATGTTTACTAGTGATGCAGCTGTTTCAAGGACAGAATACATTAGAAATTTGTATAAAGAAGTCAAAGAAAGGATTGAAAAGAAGAATCAAAAGCTTGTTAATAGAAAGAACCAAGGGAGAAAGAAAATGATTTTTAAACTCGGTGATTAGGTTTGGGTTCATCTACGAAAGGAAAGATTTCCAGATCAAATGATGTCTAAACTTCAACCAAGAGGAGATGGTCCATTTCAAGTGATAGAGTGGATCAATGCCTACAAATTGGATCTTCGAGGTGAGTACAATGTAAGTTCTACTTTCAATGTGGCTGATTTGACTCCTTTTGATGTAGGGAATGAAGACCTTTATTTGAGGATAAATCCTTTTAAAGAAAAGGGGGATTATGTTGAACCATTGAACCATTCATATACCTAAAGGACCTTTTACAAGAAGCAAGGCAAAGAAGATTCAAGAGGCATTCACACTACATCTTCAAAAACTAGTAAATTCACAAAAACCGACAAATAATTTTGAGACCAAAGTTTTATATAATGTTAGTTTAATAAGTCAAGAAGAGAATAGAATGAAGATGTCTCGAGAAAAGTTCTATAGTTTAGAAGATGACATGGTGGTAAAAAAAAAAGTGTGCAGATTTTATTAAGAAAGTGTTGTCAAGGTGCACTACATGGGAAAATGTGATGTCAAACCTTGTCAAACGTGCATATCTATTTTGCTGCCTTCTAGAGGAGATATATAAGGCAATTTGAAGACTTTCTACATTCTCAGTTTCGCATTTTGACTTATAATTTAGTATGCAATTAAATTTCAAGTTTCTAGGTGTTATTTTCTACAATTTGTAATTAATTGTATTTAAATGAATTTTGAGTTTCTTGGTCTATCCACAACCATTTGGCCTATAAAATGACTTGTAATGTTCTTCAAAAGTGAGATTATCCATAGTAAAAAGCTTGTGCTTATTCAACCCTTTGGTGTTGTCTTTTTCTTTCAAATCTTGCGTTAGATTTGATATTTAAATCAATTCACTTGATTAGTCTTGATCAAGCTAATTCTGGAGTGAGTTGTCTTAGGATCTAAGAGTGACCATCATAGATTCTAATTTCGATCTAAGTTAGCTTTCTTTGTGAGTATTTGCAAGGATCTAGAAGGACCTCTAGCTTTGCATCCAACAAGCATTGTGGGTGCTTATCATTTGGTATCAGAGCATTTGTTCATCGTTCTTAGCCGACTTTAGAGGTATTATCTTTACTTTATTTCAATTTTTTTTCTCCATAGCAATTGCTACATCTTGTAACAAGACATAACTTGTCTTGAAAACTTCTTCAAAGCAACTCTTGGATCATAAAGAAAAAAAAAAGCCAGCAACAAAAAAAAGAAAAAGAAAACATTAGCAAAAAAAAAAAAAAAAAAAAAGAAGAAAAGAAATCAAAGATCTAAAGCACATGAAAGTTTCTTGTAATTCATTTGAGAAAAAAAATCCAAATTTATTTTATTTTTAGCCTAAGTTTAGTTACTCTAGTCTTAGTTTGTGAGAGTTGATAATTTTGAATTGGTTTTTTTTTTCTTTTTATCAAACTTTTAGTGAGATTGCACAAAAAATATAAGCCAACTCTTACATCTTTGACCTAGTACCAAAAGCCTACCCTTGAGTGATAAACACGAGTGTTCTTGAGTGAAATTGGTGAGAAGTGTGGTGAGGTCCTTTTATTACTAACTTTAAAATGTCATGGGGTGAAGGAGTACCACAAGTACAAGATACTAATATGGCTATTCTTCAAGCCATTTAAGGCATGATGGAAATGATGAGGGAAGATAGGCAAGAAAGAAGGGCACAACAACAAAGAGTCTTACAAGAAGACGAGGGAGTAATTGACTTTGTTGAACAAGAAATACAAATTGGAGGAAGAGGAAACATGAGAGGAAGAGGAAGAAATAATTTGCACCTTAGATGAGGAGAAAGAATCCATGAAGATAAAGATAGTGGAGTCAAGCTCAAAATTCCACCATTTTGTGGAATGTCGGATGGGAGGCATACTTGGAATGGGAAAGGAAGATAGAACATGTGTTTGATTGCAACACATTCAGTGAGAATAAGAAGATGAGACTTGCCATTGCCGAGTTCACTAACCATGCGGAAAATTGGTATCAACATCTCAAATCTGAGAGAAGGAGGAAAGAGGAGGATCCCATTGAAACTTGGGAAGAACTTAAAGAAGCCATGAGAAAGAGGTATATTGCAAAACATTATGAAAGAGATTTGAGAACTAAATTGCAAGTTTTGAGGCAGGGAACAAAAAGTATAGCTGGATATTATCAAGAGATGGAAACTTTGATAGAAAGAGCAAATATTCAAGAAGAAGAAGAAGACACCATGTCTAGATTCCTTGGAGGTTTAAATCGAGAAATTGCTCATATCATTGATAGATATCCTCAACTATACTTGGAAGATATGTATCATTATGCAATCAAAATTGAAGTACAATTGAGAGGAAAAGGAACATTCCAAGAGGTATAATTCTAAAGCTAATATCTTTTCAAATTCTAATGTTTGGAACAAGGATGGTTTTGTGAATAGGGGTGAAGCAAAAGGGAAGTTTGTGGCTCCTAAAAAAGTGGAAGCCGGTAGCACCTATACTAAAAAGAATGAAGCTTCAAAGGAGGAAAGAGAGAAATCTAGTTCCATTCAATGTTAGAAGTGCAAAGGATTTAGGCACATGAGCAAAGATTGTGTCAATAAAAAAGTCATGGTCATAAGAAATAGAATTATTGATTTAGAAGATGAATGTGATGAACAAGGTGGCAGCCTTGATGAAGAATCTGAAGCCTTTGTTGATGAGTACATTGAAGAAGGTAACTCCATATCCTTAGTTGCAAGAAGAGTACTTAATGTGCAAATTAAGGAGGAGAAAGTTGAAGATCAAAGGGAGAACTTATTTCATACAAGGTGCTTGATTGAAGGAACCCCATGTAGCTTGGTGATTGATAGTGGAAGTTGCACAAATGTAGTAAGTAGTTTTCTTGTAAAAAGACTTCAGCTTACTACTCGTCCACATCCAAAACCATATAAACTTCAATGGTTAACAAACAAAGGAGAATTGAAGGTAAACTCCCAAGTTCTTATTTCTTTTACTTTGGGAAGATATAAGGATGAAGTTCTTTGCGATGTAGTACCTATGCATGCGGGTGATATGATATTGGGCCGACCTTGGCAATATGATAGAGAAGTCACATATGATGGTTTGCTGAACAAGTACACATTTAATTTGAATGGGAAAAGGTTTACTTTGCTTCCATTATCTCCATATGAAGTGTAATGCGATCAAGTGAAATTAGAAAAGAAAAAAAAAAGAATTTGAGGATCAAGAGAGGAGAGAAGAAAGTAAGTTAAAGGAGAAGAACGAAAAAAAAAGAGAAAATTGAGGGGTAAAAGGTGAGTGAAAACCAAGAGAGAAAAAATAGTGATTTTGAGGAAAAAAAAGAAAGAGTGTGAGTTTGGTTATGGAAAGGGGGAAGAGAGGAATATGTTTTCATTCGAAGCACCAAACTTTGTACTTATGTTTTCATTCTTAGGGTTAAATACACAAACTATTTCAAAAGGTGAACATTTAGTTGTGCTATGGACAACCCTATTATAAGCAAACTCAACAAAAGGCAAAATTTTCTCCCACATATAAAGATTCTTCTCAAGAATTTCCCTAAGCAACGTTATTAACATCCTATTGACAACCTCAGTTTGACCGTCTATTTATGAGTGACATATGGTAGAAAACAACAATTTAGTTCCTAATTTTTCCCACAAAACTTTCCAAAAATGACTTAAGAACTTGACATCTCTTAAGAACTTGACATCTCTATCGCTAACAATTGAGTTAGGAATGCCATGCCACCTCACAACTTCCCTAAAGAACAAATAAGCAATGTTCTTGGCACCATCAGTTTTATGACAAGCAATAAAATGTGACACTTTGCTAAAACGATCAACAACAACAAATATGCTATCATGCCGTCTCCTAGTCCGAGGTAGACTCAAAATAAAATCCATAGACAAGTCACTCCAAGGTGCATTAGGAACAAGTAAAGGTGTGTACAATCCATGTGGCCTAGACTTAGATTTAGCTTCTCGACAAGTAATGCATGTACTACAAACTTTGTGAACATCATGCTGCATGTGTGGCCAATAAAAATGACGCTTGAGTTCATCATATGTTTTAAATTCAGAAAAATGACCCATTAGACCACCCCATTGTGCTTCCTTAACAAAAAATTCTCTATACGAACCCTTCGGAATGCAAAGTTTATCTTTCTTAAACAAGAATCCGTAAAAAACATAAAAATTATTTACTGTCATTCCATTCACACATTGGGAAAATAAATTACCAAAATCATCATCATTTCTATACATTTCTTTCAAAAACTCAAATCCTATTAATTTAGAAGATAAAGTTGATAGCAAGCTACATCTCCTAGATAATGCATCAGCCACAATATTTTCCTTGCCACTTTTGTACCTTATAACATATGGAAATGATTCAATGAATTCAACCCATTTAGCATGATGACGATTCAGTTTGTCTTGTCCCTTGAGATGCTTTAAACTTTCATGATCAGTATGGATGACAAATTCGTTTGGCCATAGGTAATGTTGTCAAGTTTGTAATGCTCTTACCAAAGCATACACCTCCTTGTCATAAGTTGGATAGTTTAAAGTAGCGCCATTCAATTTCTCGCTAAAGTACATAATGAGTTTTTGTTTCTGCATTAAAACGACTCCATTCCCTATTCCACTAGCATCACACTCAATTTCAAATATATTTTCTGCATTAAAACGACTTCAATCCCTAGGGTGACGTGGTTGGATTTGGGTGATTCAAACTGGTGTTTTTTCATCGTTTTGCCCAGACCACAGAGGCCTTATGGTCTGTTGTCGGTGGTGGATGTTGGGAGTGTCTGTCAGTCTGATCATGATCAGGGTCGGGGGTGGCTGTGGAGTACTTTTGTTGAAGTTTGGGGGCCCAGTTTGTGGGGTATAAGGTTACTACCAGGCTTGGAGATATTGTGCAGTTTCGTTGGCCAGTAGAGTGCGTGGAGGCGCTAGGTCATCCAGTGGGTTGGGACAAGATTTAGAAGGCTTTATTTTCAATGAAGTCCAGGAAGGCTCCTGGGCCTGATGGGTTTTCAGTGGATTTCTATAGAGCTGCTTGGAGTGTGGTTGGAGATGATTTTTGTGACGCTGTGTTGAATTTCTTTGAGACATGTTGCCTCCCTGGTGGAGTTAATTCTACTGCTATTACTCTCATCCCTAAGAAGTGGGGAGCTAAACGTATGGAGGAGTTTCGTCTTATTTCATATTGCAATGTTATGTATAAGTATATCTTGAGGATATTAGCTGAGAGATTGCGGTTGTGGTTGCCTGATTTCATCAGTGGTAATCAGTCTGCGTTTGTTCCGGGTAGGTGAATTTTCGATAACATTTTATTGTGTTAGGAGCTTGTGGGGAACTACAAGGAGGGCAGAGGGAAGCCGCGTTGTGTGCTAAAGGTAGACCTTCAGAAGGCTTACGATTTGGAGAATTGGGATTTTCTGTTTGGTGTGTTATTGGCTATAGGTACGCCCCTTCAGTTTGTTAGTTGGGTGAGGGCTTGTGTTACTTCACCTAAGTTCTCTGTGATGATTAATGGTTCC